>NC_090748.1:34328674-34331174 GCF_036898095.1 Palaemon carinicauda
AAGAGACCTGGATTCTAAGTCAGTCATTATCTCCTCAACTCCAATAAAGTATTTACAAAAAGATATCACTGGTAATTTCCATGGAGGCGTTGATGATACCTTCAATGGAAGCACCTTAATTCTAATTATATCCAGATTGTTTAATAATTGTTTCACCCGAAACCCATAAGGTTGAGGATATTTTAGGTGCAACTCAAAGTATGGTGAGTGCCTTACAAGGCTTGCCGTCTGAAAGGCTAAAGAATTAGGAAGTCTATGCAATCTAAACCAATACCGAATAATAGAGGACATTCGGTAAAGGTCCAAAGGCAACTCCCCATCCTCAACAAGGAGACTTGTGATAGGTGAGGTTCTAAATGCTCCTGTGGACAATCTAATACCAGCATGATGTATAGAATCTAATATTTTTAACCAGCTTGGGGTGGCTGAGGAGTATATTACACATCCATAACTAATTTTGGAAAAAATCAAGGCCTTGTATAATTTTGAAATAGTATTGCAGTTTGCCTCCCATGATGTATAGGACAATACTTTTAAAAGATTTAGAGCCTCAAGACATTTAGCTTTTAATGCTTTTAAGTGAGAAACCCATGTAAGCCTATAATCAAATATCAACCCTAAAAATTTAGCTTCACTTGCAAATGGGATCAGTTGATCTTTGATGTACATATCCAGGTCTGGATGTAATCCCCGGATACTACAGAAATGGACAATTATAGTTTTACTTGTCGAGAACTTAAATCCATTTATATCGGCCCACTGGATAATTTTGTCAGTAAAGAGTTTTATTTTATTCTCAACCATTGCCATTCTAGCTCCGGCAAATGATATGGAGAAATCATCCACAAATAATGTTGTGAGAACATCCCGGGGAATGACTGAGGATATCCCATTAATTGCTAGTCCAAAAAGGATTACACTCAGCACACTACCCTGAGGAACTCCTCCTTCCTGGCATTTACTCTCTGATAGAGTTTCCCCAACTCTCACTTTACTCATGGATTCTTTTAAGTATACCATATCTCCATGTGGGATCATAAGCCTTTTCAAGATAAGAAAAGACAGTCACATGGTGCTGTTTGGATGCAAAGGCTTCACAAATGGAGGACTCTAATTCGTATCAGCACATCTGTCATTGAGTGCATTTTTCTGAATCCACATTGAATGGGTGATCAAATACCTTTTTTTTTTTTTTCAAGGTACCACATCAGTCTTATATTGACCATCTACTCCATGATTTTGCATAAACAACATGTCAATGCAATTGGCCTATAATTTGCTGCTAAAAACATGTCCTTGCAGGTTTTAAAAAGGCTAAAATAATGGCTAGTTTCCTAACACTTGGATAACTATGATCATGCCATATTCTATTAAAAATGCTTAAAATGAATAACTTTGTATTAAAAGGTACGTGTTTAATCATTGCATATGGAATTCCATCAGGTCCAGGGGCTGTATCGTTACACATAGCAAGTACAGAATCAAATTCTCTTTCAGTAGAGTAGAATTTTACGACTCTCGCCTTCTTGTTGCGAGATTTAAAACTTTCTTTTCGTCAATGCTCCTATACTGGTTACCAGGAGCTGCTTCACACTTGCAAGATACATTTGAACAATGGTTAGAGGGGGTATTGCTAACTTCTGCTGCTCTAGTCATATACTGGCTATTTACCCTTAACACTGGTGGTGGGTTTTGGGTGAATTTGACTGCTATCTTTTTCACTTTCCTCCACACAGATCATGTTGGTGTTCTACTGTTAATGGAGGAAACATATGACATCCAAGACTGGCGCCTAGCTTCCTTCATGGCACGATGGAACTGTGCTCAACATTTCTTGTATATGACAAAATTCTCCTCAGTACGGCGCATGCGCAATTGAGTTAAATGACTTTCTGGTGGCTCTGCGCAGGGCAGTTAGTTCTGATGACCACCAGGGGACTGGTCGTCGTCTGATTATCCCTGTTGTTTTGTGAATAGAATTGACTCCTGCTGTGTGAAGAGTTCCATAAAGTAAGTCTATGGCATCATTCACACTCAAACTGTTCTGCATTTCCTTCAATTTCATTTCGCTCCTGAAATCTATCCCATTCCGCCTTATCAAGATTCCATTGAGGCGATCTCTGCAAAGGTGGACCATTGTTGGTGTTAATAATAATTGGTGCATGATCACTAGTATGCCAATCATCTAATGTTCTCCAATTAAAATCGAGAAGACAGAGCTTGCAACTGATAGGTCAATGCAGGGTAAGGCACCTGTCTGAACATGAAAGTGTGTAGTCTCTCCTGTATTAAAGAGTCCTACAGTTTCATTCTCCAAAATTGATGATATGATATTACCCCTTGCGTTTGCCAAAACATCACCCCATAAAGGATGTCTACTATTAAGATCTACTAGTTAAAATGAAAGGTTGTGGGAGTTGTTTGATCACCTCTACTATATTATTATATGAGAAGTTATCATTTGGAGGCAAGTAAAAAGAACAGATTGTGCATTTTCTCC
>NC_090748.1:34337286-34339786 GCF_036898095.1 Palaemon carinicauda
GGGTAAAAAGTAAATATCAGGAAAGGTTGAAAATGGCATATGATGAGGTGAGAGTAAGAGAAACTGGTAATTTAGAGGAGGAGTGGAAGTTAGTAAAAGAAAATTTTGTTGGGATTGCAAGTGATGTATGTGGCAAGAAGGTTGTTGGAGGCAGCATGAGGAAGGGCAGTGAATGGTGGAATGAAGGAGTGAAGGTAAAAGTGGAAGAGAAAAAGAGGGCTTTTGAAGAATGGCTGCAGAGTAATAGTATAGAGAAGTATGAAAAATATAGAGAGAAAAAGGTGGAAGTAAAGCGCAAGGTACGTGAGGCAAAGAGGGCAGCTGACCTGAGGTGGGGTCAGGGATTGGGTCAGTCATATGAAGAGAATAAGAAGAAGTTTTGGAAAGAAGTGAAGAGAGTAAGGAAGGCTGGCGCAAGAATTGAAGAGACAGTGAAAGATGGAAATGGAAGGTTGTTAAAAGGAGAGGAGGCAAGGAAAAGGTGAGCGGAATATTTTGAAAGTTTGCTGAATGTTGAGGATAATAGGGAGGCAGATATAATTGCTGTTCCAGGTGTTGAGGTGCCAGTGATGGGAGATGAGAATGAGAGAGAGATAAAAATAGATGAAGTGAGGAGAGCACTAGATGAAACGAGAGTAGGAAAAGCATCTGGTATGGACGGTGTGAAAGCTGAGATGTTGAAGGAAGGGGGTGTGACTGTACTTGAATGGTTGGTGAGATTGTTTAATATGTGTTTTGTGTTGTCAATGGTACCAGTAGATTGGGTTTGTGCATGTATTGTACCACTATATAAGGGTAAGGGAGATGTGCATGAGTGTTGTAATTCAAGAGGTATTAGTTTGTTGAGTGTAGTTGGAAAAGTGTATGGTAGAGTATTGATTAATAGGATTAAGGATAAAACAGAGAATGCAATCTTGGAAGTACAGGGTGGTTTTAGAAGAGGTAGGGGTTGTATGAATCAGATTTTTACAGTTAGGCAGAATTGCGAGAAATATTTAGCAAAAGGTAAGGAGGTGTATGTTGCGTTTATGGATCTGGAGAAAGCATATGATAGAGTTGATATGGAAGCAATGTGGAATGTGATGAGGTTATATGGAGTTGGTGGAAGGTTGTTGCAAGCAGTGAAAAGTTTATACAAAGGTAGTAAAGCATGTGTTAGAATAGGAAATGAAGTGAGTGATTGGTTTCCGGTGAGAGTGGGGCTGAGACAGTGATGTGTGATGTCGCCGTGGTTGTTTAACTTGTATGTTGATGGAGTGGTGAGAGAGGTGAATGCTCGAGTGCTTGGACGAGGATTAAAACTGGTAGGCGAGAATGACCATGAATGGGAGGTAAATCAGTTGTTGTTTGCGGATGATACTGTACTGGTAGCAGACACAGAAGAGAAGCTTGACCGACTAGTGACAGAATTTGGAAGGGTGTGTGAGAGAAGGAAGTTGAGAGTTAATGTGGGTAAGAGTAAGGTTATGAGATGTACGAGAAGGGAAGGTGGTGCAAGGTTGAATGTCATGTTGAATGGAGAGTTACTTGAGGAGGTGGATCAGTTTAAGTACTTGGGGTCTATTGTTGCAGCAAATGGTGGAGTGGAAGCAGATGTACGTCAGAGAGTGAATGAAGGTTGCAAAGTGTTGGGGGCAGTTAAGGGAGTAGTAAAAAATAGAGGGTTGGGCATGAATGTAAAGAGAGTTCTATATGAGAAAGTAATTGTACCAACTGTGATGTATGGATCGGAGTCGTGGGGAATGAAAGTGATGGAGAGACAGAAATTGAATGTGTTTGAGATGAAGTGTCTAAGGAGTATGGCTGGTGTATCTCGAGTAGATAGGGTAAGGAACGAAGTGGTGAGGGAGAGAACGGGTGTAAGAAATGAGTTAGCGGCTAGAGTGGATATGAATGTGTTGAGGTGGTTTGGCCATGTTGAGAGAATGGAAAATGGTTGTCTGCTAAAGAAGGTGATGAATGCAAGAGTTGATGGGAGAAGTACAAGAGGAAGGCCAAGGTTTGGGTGGATGGATGGTGTGAAGAAAGCTCTTGGTGATAGGAGGATAGATGTGAGAGAGGCAAGAGAGCGTGCTGGAAATAGGAATGAATGGCGAGCGATTGTGACGCAGTTCCAGTAGGCCCTGCTGCTTCCTCCGGTGCCTTAGATGACCGCGGAGGTAGCAGCAGTAGGGGAGTCAGCATTATGAAGCTTCATCTGTGGTGGAAATGTGGGAGGTTGGGCTGTGGCACCCTAGCAGTACCAGCTGAACTCGGTTGAGTCCCTGATTAGGCTGAAGGAACATAGAGAGTAGAGGTCCCCTTTTTGTTTTGTTTCATTGTTGGTGTCGGCTACCCCCCAAAATTGGGGGAAGTGCCTTGGTATATGGATGGATGGATATATATATATATATATATATATATATATATATATATATATATATATATATATATATATATGTGTGTGTGTGTGTGTGTGTGTGTGTGTATGTGTGTGTGTTTTCAAAGAGGCCCATAAAAA
>NC_090748.1:34342286-34349786 GCF_036898095.1 Palaemon carinicauda
TTCTGAGTCATCACTAGCCATTGCCTGGCCTTCCGTGGTCCTAACTTGGGTAGGGAAGGGGTATGGGCGCTGATCATAGGTATATATGGTCAGTCTCTTGGCCATTGTTCCGCTCGATAGGGCAATGTCAATGTCCCTTGCCCCTGCTATTAAAGATCGGCCTCTAAGCTTTAAAACCTGATTCGGTGATGCTAGCCAGTATCCTTCACGCCCTTCCATCTCCGTTGAATAGGAATTAATTACCGCTTATAAGTAAATAGGAAATTGTTTGAATTGTTGCGGACTTTCATACAGTTAAGAGCATATTATTGTTTCATTCAAGTTTGTAACAAATCAGCCGGTCACATTTGATAAATCTGCAAGCATAAAAATTCTCTGCTCAGGTGCAATACAAAAATAGTTTCCATACTTTTTTTCTATATATTTTACATTACTGGTATCGAAAATTAGAAATAAAAGAAAAATATTCCATAGACTTTATTTACTATAATATAAAAGGAACCGTCCTAGCTAATGCTTTTATCTATCTATCTATCTATTTTTCTTAGGGACTCACTTAAATATCTATCTAATACACCTTTTATTCTCTTTTGGTTTGAAGTATAGGTTGACATTTTAGCTAAAGTTCTTCTAAATTTCTTATCTCTGGAACTTTTGAAAGCCACAGAAAATGTTAATACTTTCTCTTATCCAAACTTATTAGTAATATAAGAAATGATATCGATGAAACCTCCATATATACGGCTACCTTAGAAAATCAATTCTAGGAATAAGTGGCCTCCTCTTCAAACCATATCACAAGGGAGAATTGAATGTTCTCGCTGAAAATTAAATCATCATCATCATCCTCATCATCTCCTCCTACGCCTATTGACGCAAAAGCCTCGGTATACGATTCATTAGCTAAATTCATCAAAGGATGGCCAGTTCCTTATGGTGCGCAGTGCCTATCTAAGGCAAGTGACCCCTGCCAGTCCATACTAATTCCAGTAAAATCATCCGCCAGGCATCAGGAGTAACAGCCGAAAAGAACTCTTGTCCATCTCCTTAAACCCAATCCGTCACCCATCTGCCAGTGACTTCATCGAGGTTAGGGAAGGAGGGGGGGGGCGTGTTGCGCATCTCTTTCACACCCACAGTTCTCGTTACTCCTCCAAGTTGGTCATCCGCTTATATAATCGTTGGCAAACATGGATTGTCAAGATATACCACGTAGCACATAGGCATCAAATATTTTACTTAAACTTGAATACACCCATGCATTGGTATGTTTTTGGTATTAGTTCAACGTTACGATAGAAGGTATGACAAGGCTGTCGCACAACTTTAAAAGCTCTACACTAATAAGATAATAAAGACAACTTGTTTTAATATTTACTCAATACTGCTTCACTGACTACACTACTTGGTGGAGTAGGAGTTAATTTATGTAGCAGTCCTGTTAAACATAATGTGAATATTACAATTTGAATCATTTGAATAATCATATTCATTAAGCATATCTATATCAGGTAATGACGTCAATGCTTTGAATCTAATGATGCACAGATGTGGTTACAATTCCTATAATGCTGGACAGTGGAGATAGCGCGTCTAAATTACAACAAGCTTTTAAGTAATGTCTGGAGTAAGAAATGTTTTTATTTTTCATGGATGTGATGAATTAATATTAGTGACCCTTAGACTAATCCGCTTGAAAGCCTGTGTTAGGTATAAAAAAAAAAAAGGCGTAAATAATTCTATAGGAATAAACCAAGGATTTTCCGTGGTCCGGTCATATCTCTCTCTCTCTCTCTCTCTCTCTCTCTCTCTCTCTCTCTCTCTCTCTCTCTCTCTCTCATAAGCTGATGTATATAAAGCTACTAATAGATGAAAAGACCGCTACATTTTTTCCTCATAACTTTTGTCTAGGAAGAAGTCTTTATTACGTCTATCACTTGAAAATTCGTACCCCACGGAACTGTAAAGAGAGATGATCTTTTTAGGTTGTTTAAGACTTTTACTAGCATTAATTTAGAGCAGTCAAAAACCCTTATTACAGAAACTGCCATCAATCACAAAATTATTCTCACTTAATGAGGAAATTTTGCCTCATTTTATGGAAAGTTTACATTTCAACGATTTTCCCTCATAAACCTACTCGTTACTTATGACTTGTGGAGCCTTATATAAATTAAGAAAAATATTAAAATTTTTACGAATTGTTAAAATCATTACTATTCTACGGAATTTTCCTCGATTCCTTTTCACTAAAAACATTCAACAATACGTCAACCTTTAGCCGATATTATTTAAGTTTTCTTTTTTTCGACAATTTAAACCTAACTAAAACATTAGATTTTTACTCAAAATATCTGAATATTTTGACATTTTATATTCAGTTTTTATAATATAATTTTTTGGTTACTGAGTATGAGAGCCTAATGCTTTTACTCCAAGAATTGTTACCGT
The DNA here is from genome assembly GCF_036898095.1 of Palaemon carinicauda. Lineage (NCBI taxonomy): Eukaryota > Metazoa > Arthropoda > Malacostraca > Decapoda > Palaemonidae > Palaemon > Palaemon carinicauda. Next base: position 34,344,738 of record NC_090748.1, read on the forward strand.
TGTCTGCACCGCAAAGAGTAAATTCAAGCGTTCTTCAGTCTTTCCGCTTAGAAATATTCACGAGATTTATTTTCCTGGTTCCAGGCCTTTAATATAACCTTTTTCTTCACTTCATATAGATTGCATGTAATAATTTGAGGGGATTACGTCTTGTATGCGCTTTCAATTTACGTAAATAGCCTTATGTGAAGGTTTAAAAGACTGCTCATGAATGGCAGAGGAAAGGGACAGTGACATTGCCCTATCAAGCAGGAGAATGCCCAGCAGACTGACCATATATACATAGGATATACACCCAAGCCCCCTCTCCACCCAAGCTAGGACCAAGGAAGGACATGCAGAGGCTGCAGCTGACTCAGCAGATAGACCTAAAGACTCCCCCAGACCCTCCATCCTTAGCTCACAAGGATGGTGAAATTGCAACGACACAAGGAACTAACGAGTTTGAGCGGGACTCGAACCCCAGTCTGGCGTTCACAAGTCAGGGACGTTACCGCATTGGTTGTTGATATTCTTCCTCCATTATTTCCTCTCAATTTCTAAACATGATACATACATCTAGTAAATGCAATATGCAATTATATTTATAAACAAAAAATAAAAACAAAGAAAAGGTCTCACAGAGACACAAAGGGTACCGAGAGTATGATTTGTTTACAGTCCCTAGAATTTTGGTACCGGCGGGAATCCTAATGGTGCCATCACTTTTGGAGATCAATGGCGCAGCTCTTTATTGCCAGAGGTATCTTGAGGCAAATCGACTTCACGTACATAAACAACAGAGGGAAATTCACTGAAAATCTCTTATTATTTTTCGTTCACAAAATTTTTTAGTTGTTGCTGTATCATTATTTCCCTGACCTCTTTTGGATTCTCCACATGTTTTTGTTTCTTAACCATAGAAGTGAAATAGAAGTATGAGAAGAATAAGGAAAGTGTACTTTTTTTCCCATTAGAAATAATATTCATCATAAATTTCTATAGCTACTTCTCATATTACTGTAATATATACACTTCCACAAAAATATAAATATTCCCTATCAAGATTTCTTCTTGCCACTCTCTTTGATATTGTGACGGGCTGAGAGAGGGTTGTGAACTCAAAGGCAGGATGCAATCAACTGAGTAGTCTATTAAGGAACACTCTCCTTTATATACAAAACCTCAAGGCAACAGGGCATAACCTGTTCGAGAGACAGACAATGTTACAGAGCAAAACCGGAGACATGATCATTCAGGTTCGTTTTAGTGCGAGGAAAGAGCGCAGATACAGGCATAATATATACAAAATAATTATGTACAATTGTTTGACACACGGTTGGTACATGGCTCCCCCCTAAAAAGGACATACTGTACATGTTAAATAGGGCGCCCTGATCTGGAGAGGCCAACTGTAGGCGGGTCATCTGGCTGAAGATAAGCAGGTTTTAGACGATCAATGGAGACCCAGTCTTCTTTGCCCCGAATGTTTAGTAGGAATGCTTTCGGACTGCGTCGGATCACAAGGAAAGGGCCCGTGTAAGGGGGCGTTAGTGGTGGCTTGCTAGTGTCGTTGCGCAGGAAGACGTGCGTTGCAGAGTGCAGGTCCGTTGGTATGTGATGCTTCGCTGGGGGCTTGTAAGTCTGGCGGTACGGAGTAAATTTTTCCACGACGTGACATATGCGCTGGATATCGTCAGAGGAGGTTGTAGAAGGAAAAAATTCGGCAGGGACGACCAACGGGTCGCCATACACCATTTCAGCTGCCGAGACGTAGAGGGCGTCTTTAGGAGTGGTCCTTAGTCCCAGGAGGACCCAGGGAAGCTGAGTAAACCAGTTGCAATTTTTGCAGCGGGACATCAAAGCTGCTTTGAGTGTGCGATGAAAACGTTCAACCATTCCATTGGCAGCAGGGTTGTAGGCCGTTGTCTGATGTAGGGTGATGCCCAGGAGATTCGCTAATGACGTCCACAATTGAGAGGTGAAAGTGGTTCCCCTGTCAGAAGTAATATGCTAAGGGATACCAAATCTTGAAATCCATCCAGAGAGTAAGGCAGATGTACATGAGGCGGACGTTGCAGTTTCCATGGGAATGGCTTCAGGCCAACGACTGGAGCGGTCGATGACGGTAAACAGGTAACGATGTCCTTGTGATGTGGGTAGGCGCCTACAACGTCGACGTGAATGTGTGCAAAACGACGCTGAGGTTGAGGAAAGGTGCCCACTCCTAAATCCGTGTGTCGATGTACTTTGGAAGTTTGGCAAGAAGTACAGGCGCGGACCCAATCCTTAGCATCCTTAGAAATACCGTGCCAAATGAACTTCGCCTTCAGCAGCTGTGCAGTAGAACGGCATGAGGGATGTGAAAGGCCGTGAATGAAATCAAACACCTGTCGGCACATGGGAGCAGGAATCCAAGGTCGCGGTCTACCAGTACTGACGTCACAGAGGAGGGTGGTGTTGGAGTCTTCGAGGGGAAAGTCTTCCCAAGGGAGGGCCGTGCAGGATGTCCTACAAGCTTGATACTCTGGATCCTGTCGTTGGGCTTCAGCCAGGGCGTTGTAATCCAATCCCAGTTGAACGGCAGCCAACGTGTTTCTTGACAGGGCATCGGCAACGGGATTCATTTTCCCAGGGACGTATTGGAGGGTGCAATTGTATTCAGCCACGGCGGAGAGATGTCGGTGTTGACGGGCGGACCAGGCGTCAGACTGTCGAGTGAAGGCGTGCACCAGAGGCATGTGGTCTGTGCGAATGACGAAGGGCGTACCTTCTAAGAAATGGCGAAAGTGACGGACAGCCAAGTGCACCGCCAGCAATTCTCGAAGGTAGAATAACCTGATTCTGCCTTGGACAGTTTTCTTCTGAAAAAGGCCAATGGGCGGGGCGAGCCTTTGACAACCTGCTCGAGTACTGCACCAATAGCGACGTCGCTGGCATCGGTGGAGAGAAGGAGAGGGGCGTGTGGCATAGGAAAAGTGAGAGCCGCAGCAGTTGATAGGGCCTTCTTTGCATTGCAGAAGGCTGCTTCTTGAAGGGGACCCCACTTCAGGTCCTTTGGCTTGCCCTTGAGGGAGGCGTAGAGGGGAGCAAGAGTGGCGGGAATGGCTGGCAGAAAACGGTGATAATAGTTGATCATGCCCAAGAATTCTTGCAAAGCTTTGACGGTCGAGGACGCGGGGAAGTTACAAACGGCTGCTACCTTCTCAGGGAGGGGATGGACTCCTTCAGGAGCGATACGGTGCCCAAGGAACGACACTTCGTTGGCGCCAAAGGTACACTTGTCGTAATGGACTACAAGGCCGTTTTGTTGCAGGTGGTCGACCACGATGCGCAGGTGAGGGAGGTGTTCCTCTTTTGAGGAGGAGAACACAAGTATGTCGTCCACATAACATACACAGAAAGTGAGGTCCCCTAAGATGCCATCCATGAGACGTTGAAACGTTGCCCCAGCATTACAAAGGCCAAAACAGGAGTAATTGAAGGTGTATGTACCAAACGGAGTGGTGATGGCGGTCTTGGGGATGTCTTCTGGGTTCATAGGCACCTGATAATACCACTTCAGGAGGTCGAGCGTAGAGAAAACCTTCGCTTTGTGCAGGTAGGAGGTCACGTCGGCAATGTTTGGGAGGGGGTAGTGATCCGGTTCTGTTTGCATGTTCAGGCGCCTGTAATCCCCGCACGGACGGAGGGAGCCGTCTTTCTTCAGAACGATGTGTAAGGGTGACGACCATGGGCTGGAGGCCTTTTGTCAAAGGCCCATTTCCTCCATTTCGGCGAACATCTGTTTGGCGGCTGCCAATCGTTCCGGTGCCAGACGTCTGAATTTTGCGAAGACCGGGGATCCTGTGGTCTTGATATGGTGATAAATACCATGCTTGGCAGGAACCGTGGCGAAGTTCTGGACGGAAAACTTCCGGGTACGACGTGAGGAGGTGGGCGTAGGCATCTGTGGGTGCACTGATGTGGAGAGCGAGGTTAGAGGGGGCGGGTTGAAGAAGTGTCGACAAGTACGAGTCTGCGTTGACCAATCGTCGGTGGGCGACATGGATCAGAAGGTGGAAATGAAAGAGTTAATCCGCACCGAGGATTGGCATTGTGACGTCAGCAACGAGAAACTTCCAATTGAATTTACCGTTTCCGAACGAAAATGTGAGGTTCTCGTAACCGTAGGTGGGTATCGCAGATCCGTTGGCAGGTACCAAGCGGACGTCGGCAGATGTAGACAGACTACGTCGTGCCTTGAAGCGTTTCCTTGGCAAAAGAGAACGACAAGCACCCGTGTCTACCAAAAATCGCACGCCCGTTCCTGCATCCTGTAAAAAGAAAAGATTAGAAACACGGGAGGCCACCGCCACGATCGATGGCCTACTTACACGTTTTTTGGCCACTGACAATCCTTGGCACATTTCTTCGCGGTTGCCCCGAATCTGAAGTGGTATTAGCAAAACTGCGGCGGATGGGAGGTAGTAAGTGGCTGTAGAAGTTGTTCGTTGGGGCGCGAGCGATTGGTGGGTGGTGGGCGGCTTTGTCGCCGCTTCGGCACATCATGGGGTAGGCGTGTATGTTCTACGGCATTCATCTCAGCTTCGGTTGACGTTGAATAGGCATCCTCGTCGTCAGGGGTGGAGGCGTTGATGGAGGTCTTGAAGTGGCTGTCCATAAGGGCGTCGGCTTTGGTCATCAAGTCCTTTATGGGTAAACTATCAACATCGGGTATGGCAGCGCGTACAGGTTCGGGTAAACGGCGTATCCAAAGGGCACGAAGTAGGTTCACCTCACGAGGAGAGCCATCTGCGGTAGGTTGAAGGCGAGCGATACTGGTCATTTCCCTGAGGGCAAGCGAAGCCCTTTGGTCCCCCAACGGTTCTTGCGAGAGCTGAAAAAGCTTTGCTATACGGGCGGCTGGTGACGGTGAGTACTGCTGCAGAAGGTATGTTTTGAGGGCGTCATACGCTATTGGGGTATCTCCTTGTTCACAAAGCCAGTCGGATATTTCTAGGAAGGTGTCCTCGGGTATCGCCGCGAGAACATAATCAGCTTTGGTGGTTGAGCGAGTCACGCCCGATA
>NC_090748.1:34369786-34374786 GCF_036898095.1 Palaemon carinicauda
TTTGACAGGGGTACTTCTTCCACTTTTTCAATTAAATCTCCTGGGCATCACCCTACACCAGGTAACCCTGCAGCCAACAGTATGATTAAGCATTTTAATTAAGCATTTTAAAGTAACCCTTAAGATAGCTTTGATGTCCCGTTGAAATGGTTCCAACTGGTTTACTGATTCTCCCTGGGTCCTCCTTGGTTTTAGGACCATTCCTAAAGACACACTAGATATTTGAGCAGCTGAAATATTGTATGCTGACCCGTTGGTCGTCCCTACTGAACTTTTCCTTCTGTAACCTCCGCAGACAATCTCCAGCACCTAGAGAATAGAGAAAGCTAGTTCCTGCCCCAAAACCTACGAGCCCCAGCGAAGCAACAGATTCCGAAAGATTTAAACACCAAAACACATGTCCTCACGTGCAGGAATACTTGCAAACTATCACTGAGACCTCCTTACGAGCTATTTCCTTGTTATCCTTCACAAGCTGAAGGCTTCCTTAATCAAGATTAGTAGCAAAGAATACTAGGTCTCCATTGATCACCATAAACATGTGTATCTCCAGCAATATGACCGGCTATAGTTCACCTCTCTAAGGCAGGGTGTCCCATTACATGTGTCTGTTTTTATATTGGAGTCTTGTAATGCGTGCGTATTTCATAAATATTCATACATTATAATGCGATTAATCTCTCTCTCTCTCTCTCTCTCTCTCTCTCTCTCTCTCTCTCTCTCTCTCTCTCTCTCACACACACACACACACACTCACACACACACACAAATTGTGATTAGTAATACCCTTTTCAAGCTTGGCATTGAATGATTGATACTGATAAAGTTTTTATGACATTGTTATGCGTAACCGTTTTGTATATAAGCGTGATGTGTGTTAATGAACAAGTCATGTCTAGCCTTTTTTTTCTGATAAGACCTAGTCACAGCCTGCCACTCTCCTATTTAAATACTTCTTTCTTGTGAGTGATCATGTAATATAGGACCACTATTATATATCGTAACTGAAATACAATTATGGCCTTTATTCAAAATCAAAGCTAAGGGAGACGCTTAAGCCTAACATAACTAGATTTTTATATGATAGATACTGATATAATTTTATTAATTCTTCGCTAAACTCTACAGTATATAGCCAACCGAATATATTCATACTATCAGAACATTCAAATGAGAATCGCCATCTCTCCGTATTAGACAATAATCTTCCATGACCCTACCTCCCTCAACCAATGTTGATTCTCTTTCTAACCCCCCCCCCCTATCTTCCTTTCCATCTTTTAAGCCTAATTTTCATCCCATACCCCTCCGCCCTTCTCCCAAGTATACGATGCAAGTTATTACTCCTGAGAATGAGATGGGTAGACAGAAAGCGAGATATATTACTGGTTTGTGATCTGTATTCAAGTTATAGTTTACAGTGGCTAGGTTTACTTCGTGATAGGATGGGCAGACAAACTACAGTATATCTCAAATAGAATATCTATTATCAATTCCTGATTTGTATCGTAACTATAGTTTACTTTTAGCAATTATAGAATTAACAGATGCTCGAATATTGGGAATCACTTTGAAGCTCAACTCTAAATGACAAAAATTTTCAAGATAATTAATTCATTGCACTTTTTTTAATAGCTTCTGATATTTAGCAATCAAAAAAATGAAAATTGCCTTACAATGACGAATATCAAGCAAAAGATCACTTATTAGGAGTATTTAAGTAGACTAAAATCCCTCAAAATTATGGAAAAAAGGGCTTTGTTAATATTATTTTGATTGTTTTCTCTTATAAGAAATTCTTCCTGGCACTGATATTAAGTACATGGTGTGAGCTCATGACCTCACTCTCCCTCAATTTATATATATATATATATATATATATATATATATATATATATATATATATATATATATATATATATATATATATATATATATATATATAAATATATATATATATAATACATATATACATATATATATATATATATATATATATATATATATATATATATATATATATATAAGTGTGCTTGTGTGTGTGTACATACACGTACATGATAAGTAAATTAGGTCTCCAGTTTATGAACATCCTCTAAAATTGTTGTGCATGGATATAACTGTCCGTATTGAGCAAAAAGGTTGCCGTAATGTGTAAATTTAGATACTCAAATCTGGGTTAAGTTTGTGAGCCTTTTGCATTCTGATAATTTTGTCATTAAAATTTTCAAAAATGCTTAAATTGCCTATGATAATGGTTTATTCGACCCAATAAGTTAGTATAAATCTGTATCTTACTCCCTCAAAATTTTTGTCTATTCCTTAGAGTGCATAACATATACTAACTTTTACGTCAGACTAATATAAAATAGAAAACTTGAAATATGGAATAAAATGGACTTACATCTGAGATTTAAGTTTCACGGTTAGACATAGTTTGGTAAATTCATTGAGATATTAGGTATATGTTTTAAATTAAGAGACAGTTGTTAAATAATTCTGTACACTTTTAGAAAATCATATATTGACAGAACTGATATATATATATATATATATATATATATATATATATATATATATATATATATATATATATATATATATATATATATATATGTGTGTGTATATATATATATATATATATATATATATATATATATATATATATATATATTTATATATATATAAATATATATTTATAAATTATATAAGGTTATGAGGGAATGCGCATTAAATTGGAAAGTTTTATCAAAAAGTTTTGCTTTATACTGTAGTGATTTTTTTTTTTAATATACTATCGAGAACAATACAAGCTTGTCGAAGTTTCTGAACTTGTTTTCGTAATGGAATCTTAATCAAGATAATGTAAATATCTAGTAAATAATATAGAAAGATATATAAGTAAGGGTTGAAGTTGTTAAAGAAAATGTCAGTTTAATGTTTTTTCCTTTAAATTTAGCAACATGGGCTACGAAAGATTTAATATTAGCAAATCCCAAAGATTATCTGAAATTTTAATCAAGATAAATAAAAGAAATTAATATAACACTGGAAAATGGAAAAATATCAACAAATGGAAACAGCAAAGCAATCCCGATTGAAAAGTAAGAAATCAATTTATGAAGATAGGAGAAATAGGAAAAGACTTCCCATATTTATGTTATTTTCTCTTGCCGTGAAGTTTCGTCTATTATTTCTCCCAATTCGTAAGTTTATCTTCAAGTTGCAAAACCAAAAGACCGATTTACATCTCGTCTAATTCTTTGCGATAATTCCCACTTGTAAATCAAATTTTCACCGGGATGTCTTGAGGGAGAATATAGCCATATTTCATCTACAGTATACCCATAGCAAAAGCTAAAGTCAGACTTGCTCAGTATTTCAGAAATAGACTAAAAATAGTTTTGAATCAAAACATGTAAGAAATATCTAAGGAATTACCGCAGGAACTAAAAGGAAAAACCAAATCAATAATTAGAATAATGGCCTTCTTTTTTAACATGGCAGTATTGACAATAGGCATGAAAAGATTAATTAAGAAAGCTGCAAATCTGTATGGCTTGATGGAGCTGCTCAAATCGATAAGTTAGCAAAAATTATCTTTCAGTATCCATAAGTACCACCTTGTATAGGAAAATTTATTCGGTTACGAATAATAAACTCGTTATAGAAGTTACGTAAATATTCCTTTCTATAAGTGATTTGAGGTGGTTTATCATTAATACTTTTTCTTATAGACTGAAAAGCCTAACCAATATCTCCTGTTATTTTATGGTTCTTCTCGTTATCCTAAAACTTTAAGCAATTATTATTTTTTTTTCTTTAAAGAAACATTTCTGCTTTCTAATCAATTTTTTTTGTCTACTGGCATACTTCAGATTGAATGAACTCTGAACTCCGTATGGAAGGAGCTATCCTAAATGGAGTATATCTGTATATTGACGATTTTTTGTTGGTCAGTGAAGCGTGATGTGGAAGTAATATGATATTCTACGGGTACCAAACGTTTCCTCTTGGAAATGGTTCTTCAAAGAGACGTAATTATCTATTCGTTAATTCTTTTAATCATTACATTTTATAAAGTGGATGAATGCTTTAATTTGCACAAAATAAATAGTTATGATGTTTGGCAAATAATAATTCTATATATATATATATATATATATATATATATATATATATATATATATATATATATATATATATATATATATATATATATATATATATATATGTGCGTAAAATCACAGGAAAACGTGATGTTCAGATGCAGAAGAACCACAGGGAAAATGTAAATACGAAATATACGATTAAGTCCTGACTAGTTTCGTAATACTTCTTCAGAGGACTGATTTATTGAGAGAGGTTTCTTTACATTTTATAGGGAAAGTAAACGTACGAACATACATATAGAGGCACACAGAACAATGACAATCCCATACCAGCTACCTGGGCTATGGTCAGGTGTTTACTGGGCGGAGACCCGACCTCATTAGACACCTGCAAAAACAGGTCATTTCTAGTGACCGGTATATCCTTGTTTTTTATTTTCAATACAGTTTATTTATAGGAATAACAGTAGCCTTATCTATATAAATACATAAGAAAAAACTGTGTATATATAAAATACATCTATATATAAATGTATAAAAAGACATATATACGTATACACAGACAGGCTTTCATACACAAACATGCACAATATATACATAGACATATACATACGTGTACACATACTGGTATACATATACAGACACATAAATAGACTTACATATAAATGTTTTTTACACATGATTAACATATATATATATATACACATGCATACATATATATATATATATATATATATATATATATATATATATATATATATATATATATATATACATTCATAGATTATATATATACACACACACACACACACACACACATATATATATATATATATATATATATATATATATATATATATATATATACATGCATACACATACACACAT
>NC_090748.1:34377286-34389786 GCF_036898095.1 Palaemon carinicauda
CTTCAAACTCGCCATTCATAGCTCACATGGATGGCGAGTTTACAGATGCTACTAGAAACTATCTAGCTGAAGCAAATCTCAAACCCCAGTCCAGCAGATAGTCAGATAGGGCTGTTTTGTCAACGAGTTAGTTTCACTGTTTAATATCAGCAAGTCTACATTCTATTTCAAAATCTTCATTGGAATTTTACTGAACAGCTGTAATTTAGCTGTATTTAGTGACTGTGTAAACTAAATGTGTTAAACTTAATGGTTAATAAAAGTTAAAATACTAATTTAAGTAAATTCAAAATACTAGACCTATCCAACCAGATCTTTCAAGATTTGTTTCGGGCATATAACTGAGAATTCTTGCTGGAATACTTCATTAGAAATTAACTATCGGGAGAAATGCACTGTCTGTCTCTATATGCATTACAAAACAAGATTTATATTGGTCAAATATTTCAAGTTTTTTGCGGCCTGACTATATTCAATATGTATTTAAATTGCATCGTATTTTTCTATTTGGGTTTGCTTATGCCAAATTGTTGGAAAAAAAAATTGAGGTATATCCATTCCTTTGTAGAAATAGTCGAATTGACTAGTTAGGTCGTTCTTACTTTCTGTTTTGTTTTGGTGTTCGGTCATGGACGGAAAGTAAACTGAATGATTGCCATTTGTTAATATTAAATGTAAATGTTTAACTTTCCCCTTTTTTTATTCTAATTAAATTAATTACTTAAATGTTAAATGTATTCCTTATAAGGAAACAGTTTTGATTTCCCGTCTTTATTTTTCAACGATTGTTCGAGAGTATTCGAACAAAGGAAAGAAAACGGGAGTTGTTCTCAAGTTGAATCAGACTGAAAGAGTCAGTAGAGCTCAAGTCGTTACACGATCATTTTCGGCCGCATCCCTGGATCGTGTGTTCCTTCCGTTAAAAAGTGAACTTATTTAGTTCCAACTGTTATCAAGTATCAAGTTATAGCAACTCTAGTTCAGGTAAGTTGAATAATAAAAAATTTACCCGTTATTTGATGTGAGTTAGATAATATTCTAACATTTTCGAACTAAATAATCATTTATTTATACCGTAAGACTTCAGTTTGCTTTTCGTCCTGTTGGTTGTCTTCGGCTATGACTCTGGTCATTGGACATAGCTGGGTTAGTATGTTGTCAGAACTACGCCTGAAAGAATGTGACGGGTTTTGTTACATTCATAAGGGGGGGCGCAACCTTTGAAAGCATTAAAATTGAAGTGGAGGGATATTTTGTTTGTCCTAGGAGGTCTAGGCCTGATCGAATTTTTGTGTTCTTGGGTAGCAACGATCTGGACGCTATCCCTATTACTGCGGAGGTATGGGAGGTAGAGCGCAGTTGTGAGGCCTTTGCGGAATTGTTGAAGAAATTTTGTCCTGATGCAAAATTAATTTTTGCGCAAATAGAGGATAGGTTTTATTTCAATCACTTGGAAAGTTTTGACGCGTTGCGGCAGGACTTTAAAGCAAAGTCAAATAAATTCAACAAGTGGTTGAATAAATGGAAGGGACAGCATAATCTGTTCGTTATGAAAGGGGTTAGTGGATTCTCTGACCCACGCCTTTATGCCAGGGATGGAGTTCATCTCAATTACGATGGAAATTTGAAGTTGGCGCAGATAATGGCTGATTTTTAATTTAAGTAAAGGCCTAAAATTAAAGTTAGTTTAGCTGTTCTAGTGTCAAATATTTACTTTTTTTTTGTCCTCTCTAGGCTCATTTTGTTTTTGTAATGTCAGGATTTTTTGTATACCTGTACTGCTGTTATTCCTAATAAGGAAAGGAGCAGTATCGGTCTTAATTTATACTGTATTAATTTAAGCTTAGGTTAAAGTAGTAGCCTTTTCATTTATATAACCTGTTGATTAGCCTAGTTTTGCTATTAGCATAATATGCTGCATTTTCGTTAGGAAGTAACTGATGATAATTTGCTTTTCATTGACTTGATTAAGTTAAGTTTTAATTTTTCCTTTGGTAATTTAGTATTAGTTAAAGGTATTGTTCAAGATGGATGAGGCTGAAATGAAAAAGTTAATTAGAAAGAGGGCCTATGATAAGGTTTTAATAACTCTTGATGTTAGGAAGATTGACTCTTTAAAGGATATTCAAATTAATGGTCATTTGTTGCAAAAATTCATTCACAGAATTGATGCTAATTTAGTAATAGTTGAGAATTTTGATGCAAGCATTTGTGAAATTGCTGCTGAGGATGAACTAGATAGTATTAGACAAGCAGCAAGAGATTATCATTATGAAATACAGAAAATTCTGTCTGAATTTAGAATAAAATTTGATAATTTGTTTGGAGGTAAGAATACGCCTCAAAAATAGTTCTAGTAAAATTGTAAAGTTGCCTCTCCCTCCTATTCAAATTCAGAAGTTTGAAAACAATGCAGCTAATCCATTTGCCTATTTTAACTTTAAGAAGGCTTTTAATAATGCTTTGGCTGGTATGACTAACCTAACTGATGCTCAAAAGTGTATCTATTTAAAGGGTTATTTGTTAGGTGAAGCTTTAAGTGTAGTAGAAAACATTACAGTAGATAATGACGGTTTTGATTTGGCTTTTAAGTAATTAGATCTTACTTTTCTGGATCAAGACAACATAATTGACCAAGTAATAGGTGAAGTTTTGAACACTTCTGAGGTAAAATCCATTAGTGAAGTAGAATCTTCAGTTAGATCTTTGAATAATAAATTCATTGACTTGAAGGGACTTGGCATAGATCTGATTGAAGTTGATTCGGCTGCTCTGTTGCTAACTAGCAAAATTGTAAATAGGAAACTTCCTAGAATTTTTTTTTATAGAACTTTCTAGAACTACAGGATCTTCCTATCCTAATTTTAACCAGTTGTTAGATAATTATCAGATTATTACTGGACGTCTTAGTTTAGGTAAAATTCTGGTGCAAAACCTAAAGTTAAGTATGAGGGTAAAGAAGTTAAATTTGAAGGTAAAGACCGTAATTTCCAACAATCAAAGTTTAGTAATAGATCTACTGCTAGTAGTGACTCTAATAAAGTTCAATATACCAGTAAACCTTAATCTTCTGGTAGATGTAAATTTTGTAATGAAATTGGTCATAACTCTTCTAGATGTACTAGGTTTGATACTTTACAATCTAGGAAGAATAGAGCTGAAGAACTAACTTTATGCATTAAATGCTTGAGTGATAGGCATGAGGCCTCAGAATGTCCGGGAAATAAATCATTGTTACCTTATAGATGTTTTTCTTGTAATAAATCTGAACATCATGGAGCAATGTGCCCTCATTCTAGTAAGGATCTTGGTAAAAAATTATTAAGTTGTCAATCAGGGTCAGAAATATTTGTTCCCTTTATTACCCTCAAAGTTGGTAGGGGTTGGAAATCTTTTAAATGTTGTTTTCTATTAGACACTGGAGCCTAGTTTAGTGTTATTAATAAACAAATTGTTGATAGCAGATTAGGAGATTATTGTGGTGCTCCTTTATCTAGGTTAGTTTCTTCTTTTGGGTTGCCAGCTAGAGTTAGTGATGGATTTCACTTGGTAGCTGATTTAACAATGCCTTGTGGGAAAAAGACCAGTTGTCTGTTTTTTGCATTGGAAAATTTTAATCTTTCCATACAAATTCCTATGTTGCCTTCTGTAGTTAAAAATATGGAATCTGCTGGTTATTCTATATGTAATAATTACCCAGGAAGGAATTCTGAAATTGTAAATATATTAGGTATCCTAAGGAATGATATCTTTCAGGAATTTAATCAGTTAGATTTACTCTGTAGAGTTGTTTAATATTAAGGTTAGAGTAATTAAGTTGGCCAATGGGGTTATTCCATTTGGTACAGTAGTCAATTTGGTCCATCCTTCACAAAGGAAGCTTTTTTGTAAGAGAATTGATTCCCGTGAACCTTGTAAACCAGTAAGAGAGGTAGAGTCTTGTCCTAAAATTGATAGTAATAAAGTCTTGGAAAATAGACCAAGAGGTAATGGTAAAGCTAAATCGGTTAGGTTTATTCCTAATAAGGAATTTAAATATGTACCTGAATGTAACAGAGAATCTAGAGTCTTTTATAATTCTTCCCTTAATTTGGAGATTAAACAGAATTCTAAGTGATAAGAATAGACTTCTAGAATGTGTTCCTCCTAAGCAACTTGGAAAACAGAAGTTATTAGTAAATTTGGCAGTTAATCCTGTAGGCTATAAGTTCGATCTGTTGAATATCTTTCCTGAATCTTGTGTAGAGTATGGACTCGACAATTTCTACAACTTAGAATCGATTGGGATCAAAGATGAAAATTCCCTTCCTTATGAAGAACAACAAGTTGCTGAATTTGCTAAATCAATTTCTTTTCATGAAGGACATTATCATGTTCAGTTACCATGGAAAAAGGATTTAATTGAAAAAGTCCCAAACAATTTAAAGATTTCTTTGGCAGTTGCTGAACGGATTTATTCTAAATTAGAAGATCAGAATATATTCTCTAAATATGAAGAAGTTTTTGATAGACAGGAGGAGCTTGGCATTATTGAGCCTGTTAAAAATAGAGCCGCAGGCCAAGTATTCAATCCTCATCGCCCTGTCATCAGAAATGATGAAAATGCCACCACTAAAATCCGTCCTGTATCTAATTGTAGTTTAAAGGTAGGAAAAGCTCCTTCATTAAATGAAGCTGCTTTCCCTGGTATTGATTTGATGAACAACTTGTTGTCTTTGGTTTTGTATTTCAGGAATAAAGATTGTGTACTTGTAGCTGACATAGTGAAGGCTTTTCTCCAAGTTAGTTTATCTTTAGAGTCTGATCGCAATAGATTTTGTTTCTTTAGAAAGATAAAGGGGAAGTTTGTTGCCTATAGGTATAATACCATAATTTTTGGATTTGTAAGTTCTCCCTTTATATTGAATTATATTATTCAACGTCATTTATCTAGCTATAGAGGGAATGAAGTAGCTTCTCTGATTAAAGAAAAATTTATATGGATAACTTAGTGCTCTCTTCTAATCAGGGAGCCCAGATGCCATTTATTATCAATTCTATTAAGAAAATTATGAATTCAGGGGGGTTGCCTTTACGGGAGTGGGGTTCTAACATTCCTGCTTTGTTGTCTACTCTTGATGAAGATGAAAAGGTAGCTTCTTCTGAAATGAAAATTTTAGGATATATTTATGACTCTGACCAAGATACCTTACAATTAAAGGTTAAGCAATTGAACAAGGGTGCTTCCTCAAAGCATCAGATTTTGTCAGCTTTGTCTTCTGTCTTTGATCCTGTTGGTATATTTGCACCTATAATGCTGCAGGGCAAGCTTATTATTCGTAAGTTGTGCCAGCAAGTTAAGAACTGGGATGAAACAGCTAGTGCTGAAATTTCTAAACTATGGAGTAAATTTTGTAATTCTTACAGTGAAGTTAGTCAAACTTCTTTTTCTAGATAAACTTATAAAACTGATGCTCCTGTCAAGCTGTTTTTGTTTGCCGATGCTTCTAAGGAAGCTTATGGTTGTGCTATGTATTCTGTGCAAGGTGATCATAGTTCCCTGATATTTGCTAAGACTAAGGTTAGCGCTATTAAGGAGAAGACTCTCCCTACTTTAGAACTTTTGGCTGCTCAATTAGCTTTGAAGTGTTTTGACTCTATTTCTGAAAGTAATCTATTAAATTGTGCTAAAATTGAAAGCATAACTCTTTTTATAGATAGCCAAGTAGTTCTTAGTTGGATTCTAACTAATAGGGCTCCTAAGAGAAACACATTCGTAAATAATAGATTGAAGGAAATTTCTAATCTGTTAGATAGGATTTCTGATAGATTTTGTAGAGTTTCATTAGCTTATATTCCTTCATCTAGCAATCAGGCTGATTTACTAACTAAACCTTGTACTAGTAAGCAATTTCTTGAAAATTTCAGTCTTTGGATCAAAGGGCCTTCTTGATTGAATTCTCCTGACGAGTGGCCTAAGGGTCTTTAGGGTTGTATTCCTGATAATGTGAAGGGTAACTTAACTTCTCCTGTAATATTCCCTAAAAAGGAACCTCTTGTAAATATTAGTAATTTGTCTAGTTTTTCTAGACTTATAGGTGTAGTTTCTAAGGTATTTACTGTTGTACATAAGTTTAGGAAAATTCAAGCTGACTCTGTTGAGGCAGCTTCTAATTACCTTCTAAGGTTGATGCAAGAGGAAGCTTTTCCTCTTGAATGATCTTATCTGAAGAATAGAGATTCTTCAGTTGAAGTTGCACCTTTAGTTAGGCAGTTCAATTTGTTTTTGGGCGATAATGGTATAATGCTAACTAAAGGTCGGAGTGACAAAAATATTACTTTAAAATTTGATATTGTCAATCCTATTCTTTTGGACAAGAAGCATCATTTGACTCAGTTATTGATTTATTATGCCCATTGTAAGTCTATGAATATGGGTGTGCAATCCACTCTTAGTTTTTTGCGCATGCATGGTTTGTGGATTGTAAAGGCCAGGCAAGCAGTTTTGTCTGTCCTGAAGGATTGTATTGTATGCAAGCGTTTTAATGCTATCACAGTGAAGTACCCTTCTCCTTCTTCGCTTCCTTCCTCCAGGGTTAATTTGAGTGTGCCTTTTGCTCATACTGGTGTAGATTATACAGGCCACTTATGGTGAAGGAGAAAAAATGGAGAAATATTTAAGGTGTACATTCTTATTTTCACTTGTTTTAATACAGGAACTATACATTTGGAAGTAGTCCAGTCCATGTCAACCTCAGAATTTATATTGGCTTTCATTAGGTTTTCTAATAGGTTTGGTGTTCCTGTCGCTGTTTATTCTGACTATGCCGAATCCTTTGTGCAGGCTGGTAATATAATTGAACAGTTACTTCTTCTGAGTTTGAGGAGAAATTTAGGGGAGCTTCAATTTCACATAAGACTATCCCTGTGTACGCAGTGTGTATGGTGCTGTTTGGGAAAGATTAATTAAAACAGTGAAGCATTGCCTTTTTAAAACTCTTGGTAGATATACTCGTTCATTCTCTGAATTTGTCACTTTCCTCTCTGACATTCAGAAAATTTCAAATAATAGGCCTAGATCTTGTGAAAATGAGTTAGATATAATTTCTTCTAATCATTTCTTGGTTGGTAGATTTATTCCTTCTTTAATGTTTGGTGATTCTGAACAAGTTCCTGAGTGAGGGTATGGTGAGGAGGATGAGTATTCTTCTCTCCTTGCTCGTACTTTAGAAACTAGGGATGGACCTCACGAAAGCTTTAAGGAAAGGTGGCTTTCTGAATATCTGTTAAGTTTGAGAGAAAAGGACAGATCTTCTTTTCAGCCTCCAAGAAAGTGGGAAAAGGGGGAAATTACTCTCTTAAAATTACCTTCAAAATCTAGAACTTATGGGCCATTAGTTAGAATTGTTGAAACGTTCAGTGACGACGAAGAGGTTGTACGTACTCTTCGTATTGTTAAGCCTGATAAAAGTGAAAGTGTAATTAATGTTAGTTTTTCAATTCCTTTAGAATTATATTCTGAGCTTAATGATCCTAATTTATATGTTCAAATTGAACAAGAGGAAAATGTTGGTAATTTTGAGACATATGAAATACCTGACACTGGAACAGCTTTGCCGGATGAAGTATCTACCAGGCCTACCCGCAGTACTGCTCTTGCCTCCAGAAACTTAGCTCGGGAGGGTAGATTGTAAATAATGATTTTTTTCGTTTTGTAAGTGTTCTTTTGTTGTAGAGTTAATCTGTCAAAATGGTTCTTTGTGTAACCACTTTTCTTTTTGTTGTTTGGGGAAGATGTAGAAATAGTCGAATTGACTAGTTAGGTCGTTCTTACTTTCTGTTTTGTTTTGGTGTTCGGTCATGGACGGAAAGTATTCTGAATGATTGCCCTTTGTTAATATTAAATGTAAATGTTTAACTTTCCCCGTTTTTGTATTCTAATTGAATTAATTACTTAAATGTTAAATGTATTCCTTATAAGGAAACAGTTTTGATTTCCCATCTTTATTTTTCAACGATTGTTCAAGAGTATTCGAACAAAGGAAAGAAAACGGGAGTTGTTCTCAAGTTGAATCAGACTGAAAGAGTCAGTAGAGCTCAAGTCGTTACACGATCATTTTCGGCCGCATCCCTGAATCGTGTGTTCCTTCCGTTAAAAAGTGAACTTATTTAGTTCGAACTGTATCAAGTTATAGCAACTCTAGTGCAGGTAAGTTGAATAATAAAGACTTTACCCCTTATTTGATGTGAGTTAGATAATATTCTAACACCTTTATCCTTGACCTTATTCATAAATACAATCTTTTATTAGCTTACTGTGCGGTCTGTATTAGATATTTCATAATGTTAACCATTATTTGCATTTAGATCTTTCCGGACTACACAATCCACCATGTAGTTAATTCTAATATTCTAACAGTTTCTGTGAAAAAGACTAAATATTACCAAAATTATACCAACATTGCAATACCAAACAATAATAATTGAAACACTATCGTCATTAGGCCTTGACAAACTAAACGAAGAAGCAGATTCAACTTGCCAAGACAAAATGGGAAAGCTTTTAGTTAAGACACAGAGACCAAGATAACCCATATCAACCCACTCCCACAGAACTACAGTGACTTCCAATTACTAGTTTGGGAAGTTTCCAGAAAATCCCAACCCTGGAGGCTGTTGGTAAAACTTAATAAAAGATCTTAATGAATATTCAATAGATCAGTACATTCAATACACCTAACCATATAACAGAGATCCCTATACTGATAGTACCATGGAACTTTGAGATGCTATTCTGTCCTCAATCAGCAACTAAAGAAAAGGTTGCTGGTACAAAGTCTTAACTTCCATGGACATGATCCATAACAGCAAAATAGCCTGAGAAACTACTGATAAACTAAACTGAACTCGGAAAAGAAGCTCCAGCCTTGATTAGCTGCCGTAACCACCAACAAGATATTGCATCAACTTCTGCCTCACAACAAATAGCAGGGTTACCTAAAGAAAATGAGAAAGGACATGGACCGCATAATGCATGACAGCGACGGCGACTTTTTAATAAGTGGGATGAAGAGAGCAGGGTTAAATGAACAAATAACATCAGAATCAAAATAAACTGACCATTTGCTAAAGCAAATTGGTGAAGGGATAAGAACATTTGAATTAAGTAGTCTAACAAGGAAATTAATGCAAAGAAAGGCTGCTGGTATAGAAGGCATAACAAAAAATAGAGCATTTATGAAGCAAAACTAAAGTATGGCTGCTGTTGCTATTAAATTCATTTGCAACGATCAACCAAATCATGAAGATTTGTTGAAAAGCGAGAATAATCCCTTAACTGAAAGCTGGGAAAGAACCACCATCCCCCAAAAGCTATTGACCAGTATCCTTACAGTGTATACTGTACAAATAAAAACGAATAATGTTAGCCTGTATCCAACCGACTGTCTAAAAAAAAAAATTGTCAATAAACCATGCTGGCTTTAGACCAGGTTCATTCTGCTGTAGTGAGGTATTAAACCTGATGCAATACATTGAGGATGGATTTGAGAAGGCGCAAATCACCAGTGCAACCTTTGTCGTCGACCTTACGGAGACTTGTGGCAATGTAAACCATAGAACACTCCTGTTGATAGTTCAAACTATATGGGATACCAACATACTCCACATTATTGAATGATTGCTCTCAAATCAGCGATTCATTGTAAACATGGAGGGCATATAAATCAGATTAAGTATGCAAAGCAACGGCCTTTCACAAAGGTCAGTGCTGGTGCCAATGCTATTTAACATCTATGTTATGCAAATGAAGAGCTGTGCCTTTTCACACAATTATACTCCTTCACTACCATCGTAGAAAGACTGTCTGGTGCTAAGAATACCCTCTCTACCTTCTAAAGTAAGTGGCAGCCCACATGGGATCACATTCTTCTGATCAAAACCTTAGAGAGGCAAATGGCAATACTCTCCAGTGGGTTCGACATTGCCGCGATAAGATATGATAACTATGAATTATTTTAGACGTTCTATCACACGTGCGACGCAATCGTGGAAAGATGTTCATAAATAAAAAGATTCAATAGACCTTAGAAGAATAAACTTCGTGTAAACGCCTATTTTGATATGTAGATCAGTGTACTGTATGTCTCGTTTCATTGTTTAAAGTAATACCTACCGTATTGTCATTAATTTAATCTTATGTTATTTTACTTATGGTTACTAAATTATCATAGTTTATTCATTACATTTTTTTAATGGGCCTTAAATATCTTGGGGCCCTCAGCTTTGTAGCATATTGATTTTCCAATTAATGGTACAGCTTGACTTATGATAAGGATGGTTATGATATATAGGCCGACATTTTGAAGGCGAACCTTTACTGCCTTACATCTTTTCTATACACAGAATATCTCTTTATAGACTGAATTAAGGAGAATTATCGCTTAAGAATTACGTAGTATATATATCTCGATCATCTTATTTTTCAAGATCTTGCAAGTATATATAATGAAAGGTAAATGACACATGCATATTCATCTATGCGCAGCCATTAATCAGAGAGAGAGAGAGAGAGAGAGAGAGAGAGAGAGAGAGAGAGAGAGAGAGAGAGAGAGAGAGAGTTCAGAATCCATAGACAATGTATATTAAAAACTTTTGCGATCAGATATATCAAAGTATTTACTGCTATGCAATCATAAATTTCCTTTCAAAGTACTGCAGTTTATATATACTAGAATATTCCAAAAGACATTAACGTATCCATATCCGAAGAGAAAGAGTTTTTCCATATCAAAATATACTTAATATCTATCATGAAGTGTCGTCAATGAGTCACCATAGCCTATACATACAAATATATCTATTTGTATGTATCTATGCTGTCCTTTCATTGATAAAGCTATATAATTAAAGTCTATAATTACTGATATTTGTTGTTTTAATAACTAATCATGCAGACGATTGAGCACCACGCGATAAGATCATAGATAACTATGTCACCGAGACACGTAGATGATCAACAGTAAAAGCAAAATTTCCAAAGCAGCGATGCATATCAATGCGAACTTTTTTTTAAATACAGAGGTCTCTATCGTCCCTTCTATTGGGTGTTCAACGGTATATCATGTTTTTCTATTTATTAATAGAATATATGAAATGTGTCTCACCAGGTAAGGAGTTTCTGTTTTCATCCTTATGCTGTGCCCAAACAATATCTATTTATTACCTGCCAAATTTACCATAAAACTTATAATTCTATACCTAAATCCCAAAGTTTCCTAATTTTCCCGCACCAAGTATAAACCTCTAAATTTGATTGAACTTCAACAGTTAATACTTTGAACAATTCCACGTGCACCATTATATCCATGGTACCCGGAATTAAGTTAAGGGTAGTCTCCACCTTACAAGGGTGATTTTTGCCAATTTTTTTTCTTTGCTAAAAGTCTTCTTTTTGCCTATCAGAAGGCCGTGATATTTGTAGAATTCATTTCCAGCCTCTATAATGTCCCCCATGGTCATCAACGCCCCCCTTATGTTAATAGTAAAAATAAGAAATATCATTAGTAATTGTCTAATTTTTATAGTTTACCCCTTAAAAACTGTTCAAAGTCATTTTCTAATATCAGTGACATCAAAGAAAATGGGCTCAGGGGTGACTATGATTTTATTTTCAATATTTCTGTCATCAGACAAAAATCGTAATTTCTCATTTTTTCTTTTTCGGGAGAGGGGTGTATTTCTTTGCTTGTCCTGCTCTTATGCCTTAATTAATATAATATTTAGATGTTTTAGGCTATCAAGTGACATAATACCTACAAAAACACAGAAGGTTTTTTCCCTAAATCGAGATTTTAATTTTTGGTGAATATTTATTTCTAGGTTTCCCACCATCATCGGCTTGGCTTTCACTAAAGTTATTGCTAGTTTTTTTCATGCTGTGTGCTTATTTACTGTTCGATTCTGATGAAACTTTGTGTGCTTGTTCCAGGTGGATGAACAAACATGTCCACAGAACGAAATTTCAATTCAAGACAGTAGTTTCTCACTGGTCACCAAATAACTTTAAGTCGCTAGCTCCGATTTTCACATTTTTATTCATAAAATCCTTTATTTTCGCTGTAGGATGATAAAACTTACAGAGGATATGCCTTATTATAGTGCTAATAATGCCTGAATATTTCAATAGCGTGTCTTGATTAGTGTATTTTTGGGAAATATTTTTTACGATTGGCACCCATTCTAGGTGGTCCATGGTGGAGCCTACCTGACCACATTAGGAGAAG
This sequence comes from Palaemon carinicauda, assembly GCF_036898095.1. Taxonomy (NCBI): domain Eukaryota; kingdom Metazoa; phylum Arthropoda; class Malacostraca; order Decapoda; family Palaemonidae; genus Palaemon; species Palaemon carinicauda. The sequence continues at coordinate 34,389,550 of NC_090748.1, forward strand.
ACTAGCTGTACATTTGCTGTACTTGTAATAGAATTTTGGTTTGTATGAATAACCGATTTCAAATTGAGTGGCAGGACGCTCTCCCCCAGCAAAAAAAATAAGAAAAAAAATGTGCATTAACCAAAAAAATACATTCTTTTAGTTTCAATCTGGTAGTGATTTCGATGATACAAATACTTCTGTCTTTACAATAGAAAAATAAAAATGTACGCGTATTCGAGACAAAACTATCACGAA
>NC_090748.1:34407909-34417909 GCF_036898095.1 Palaemon carinicauda
AGTATAGGCATCCGCGGGTGCGTTGATGTGGAGAGTGATCTCGGAGGGGACAGTTTGGAGAGGTGTTGAGGAGTACGAATCCTTGTTGGCTAACTGTCAGTGAGGTACATTGAACAGGAGGTGGAACTGTGATAGGAGTTCGGCACCAAGAATTAGTAATGTGATGTCGGTAATGAGAAACTTCAAAATATATCTGGCGCTTCAAAACGATGATGTGAGAGTTTCGTAACCGTGGGTGGGTATCCCAGATGCGTTGTCTGCTACCAGGCGGATGCTGGAAGACCTGGACAAACTTTGTCGTGTCATGGAGAGTGGCCTTGGCAGAAGAGAGTGTCAAAGCATCAGTATTTACCAAAAATCGCATGCTCGTACTGGCGTCATACAAAAAGAAAAGATTAGTGACAGGGGTGGCCACCACCACAAGCCAAGGCCTACTTACACGTACATTGGCCACTGACAACCATTCGCACATTTCTTCGCATCAACCCCGAATTTGGAGTGGTAGTTGAATATATGGAGGAGGTGGCTGGAGAGGTCATCAGTTGGGGCATAAGTAAGGGGTTGTATATACCGGTGGTGGGCGTCATTATCGGCGCTCTGGCACATCACAGGGAGGGGGTCTGTGTCCTATTGCTTTCACGTCGGCTTCGGTCAAGGTTCAACAAAAGTTCACTTCATCAGGAGTGGAGTCATTGATGGAGGTTTTGAATGTAGTGAAGTGGCTGTCCGTAAGGGCATCAACTTTGGTGATCAGGTACTTTTATAATCAAAATGTCGACAACGGGGATAGCAAGGCATACAGGTTGGGGTAGACGCCTTACCCAAAGGGCAAAGAATAGATTCACTTCACGAGTAGAGCCGTCTGTGACAGGTAGCGGGCGAGCTTTTGCTATTACTTAGGTAACAAATGAGCAACGATGGTGGAATAATCCATTTTGAGATAATGTATCCTAAGACAGAAAATTTACATAAAAAATATTGTTGTTCCTACAATCAGTTGCAATATTTCTTATATAACATAAAAATAAGTGTAACTGTTTGGATTGCTCAAAGATTTAAATATTGAACTATAACTTGAATTGCGCAGACTAGAGATCTACGATATTTGAAATGTACATCTTATTAATAACAAGATTTAAAAAAATATGAAATAAAAATGGCTACTGATAGCCTAGCTCAACAACAGTGGTGAATAACCTCAAAATAGGTATTATGAAAATAAATAGTCTTATTTTATACTTATTTCAGGGGAAAGAACATTTGGAAGTAAATATTAAGTGAGTGAATTAAAGAACTAATAAAGATAAGGCTCAAAAGTTTGTACTGTATCGAAAAAACAGACGTAAGAAAAAATTACATCTAATAATATATTAATCTCTCAATTGAGAGGCTTAATTGTTTTTATACTGAATGCTCTGATGTATATGTGAAACACTATAATTACTTAGGCTTATTTTCTAAATTATTTAATTTTTAGTTCTATATAAAAACATCTGAAAAAAAATAGACAATAACGTTAAATATAAAAGTATGAAAAGTTTTAGATTTAAAATACAAACTTTTTGGGCTCAAGCCATGTCGTCCTGATGGAAGTTCCTATAGGGTAGCTTCCTAGGGTATATTACAACTACGGCGATATTCCCAGAGAATTTACCTTAAGGTACCCAGAATTCTAACTCCTGGAGCGAATATCCCTCATGAAAGGGATATCGCGACATATCAGAGGACGTATTCTTGACACGCCACATGGCAATCTGCACCCCAAACAGAGATAACACATCGAGGGGTCAATTGGCAGGAAACGAAAACAGGAAAGAAAAAGGGGGAGCCGCTCCCAAGGCTCTCTCTTCTTCAGTTTCGTAAGCGTGCCTGGCGCCAATCCTGGCGCCATCTGTATTCCTTTTTGCGTAGCTTAACAACTCGGTTTTTTTTCCTGTGTTTCTCGCAAATCTTGGATTTATTCAGCTTTTCATGGCTTCTCCAACTTCGTCGGCCTCTGATAAGTTGAGTACCATTTCTTTTATGTATAAATGTAGGCTCTTGGTAAATTTTTATGTGATTAATAGTATTAATCTTTGTTACAAGAGCCGTTGCCTACCGGAGGCGTCATGGACGCTGTCGCTCGCTAGGTATGAGTTTTAGTTAGCCAGAGCGACATTCCCGGTTGTTTTGCTTTAATAAATTTTAGCTATTTAGCGTTACATAGGATTTCCTTTCGTACGTTAGTATTATCTTGGCGAAGTATTCGCCAACTCTGGCCTACGCTAGGCCATGTAGCCTAGTCATTTGGTCCTAGTACTTCCTGCATGATTTTGGTTTTCCGAGTGTATTAAAATTTTATTGAAGCTTTAGGCTGTTTTTTATACATTTAAGATTATGTTGAATATTTCCAAGACAGTATACGAGTGAGTTTTGGTGATTGAGGTAATCGATTCTCTTGGTGCCTAGGCTAAGTTGCTTATGGAGCCTTAGTATACTTTCTCATACTCCACGGTTGCTTTCTTTTCTTCGGAGAAGGTATGCAATCCCTTTCCCTCTGTTTAAGCCTTGGGCTTATCCCTAAGTGGTTTATCTGAATTAACTTTCGATAAAACTATACTGGGGTGTTACTGTACCTTCCTGTTCCAGTAAGTCTGGTTTCAGAGAGGGACAGAACAACGGAGTTTTTAGTCTGAGTCTGTGTTTGTCTGGCTTGGGGTAGAGTCTCCCTCGCTGGCCTCACACAGACATAGGAGGCTTAGCCTCCTTAGGTCACTACCGAAGGTTTCTGTACGAGATGATTCCTTCTTTTGTGATCTAGCAGACTAGTCCTTGTTGCTTCTCTCGGTAGGAGGATAAGATCCTTTCCCTGGGAGTAGCAACACCTTCCTTGCTTTGGTTCTTTGGGAGCTGGCAAGTATTGCTGGCCTCCCTCCTTGGATCTCCCTTAGGCTAAGATGAGTTTTCTTGGCTGCGGGTGATCCTTCACTAAAGCATGGTTGTTGGGACCCTCTTTTGTCCCTTCCCACTCTATCTCAGTAATGGCCTAGCCATTACAGTACTGTACGTCATTCTACATCTGGACCTAGGATAGGTTAGGGTGTGGAAATGACTCAGTCCTTTGCCGGCCGGCAGAGTCTGCCGGCCGGCAAGGGTCTTCTGCTTTGAGTGCTGCCCGGACCTCCCTTGGTCCCTCATCCATGCCTGCATGTAGAGCCAGACGGCATTTGTCAGGAATCCTGAATTAGATTCTCCCCTTCCTAATATGCACTCTTTCGGATTGCCGGGCTTGGAGGTAGTTTACGGTCTTATCCCGACATCCATTCTGTTTTCTTCTAGTGCTGTACCCGACCCGGCTGCCGGCCTATGAGGCCGGCAGCCGGGCAGTCGTAGTCCTCTGGTTCTTTTGCTGCTGGCTGGCATCGGTTGTTTACCTTTGCCGGCCGGCTAATGTCAGCCCTTGTCTGCCGGTTGCCAGGAGCAGTGGCCGGCAGCCGGGTGCTACCTTGTGTAGCCGACATTGGCTGTTGCCGGCCGGCACATGCATTTGAACCAGCGTTCTGCCGCCTTATAGCTGTTAAGTAGTATACTTTAAAGCTAGTTATGGTGTGTGCCGGCCGGTACATAACTTTCTATACTGTACCAGTATTCTTCAGTATAACATATACTGTAAGAAGAAAACTATAGTATAAGTCATGGTACAGCACTGTGTGTTCTAACACTTTTGTGTTGTCTTGCACAGCCCTTTGCTGTTGCCTTACAGATAAGAAAGTGAGTTCTTTCTTGTCTATTATCCAGGATTTTAAAATCATTGCTTAGGTGTGAGCTACACCTGTTTCCTCTGGAAACTTTTCATTGGTTATTCTAGAAGAGATTAGCCATACGATTTTATTATCTGGAAGGCTGCAACAATTGGTTGTGAAGGAAACACAAGTGTGTGTCTTTCCTTTCTGAATTGTTATGCTAACTGTGCATATCCAGTGATACATAGTCCACTTGATACTCATGGAAATTTCTTCTCTTTACAGGAGGACCCTCCGAAGTGCGGAAGTGTTTTCTGCAACGTCCGCAGGAAGAACCTCTGCGGACATGAGTTTTGTAGGAGGCACGCAGCATGCGCTGTCTCCAAGGGTGATCTCCAGTATTGGGACCCTCAGGTATGTACAGTGTGCACTAACCTGATTACTGAGGCCTTTGATTCCCCTAGGACGGCGGAATCAAGGGATATAGCAAGGGAGAAGCTTCGTACCTGGGTAAGGGGCTTCCAGAAGAACACCTCTGGACCTTATCTTCCAAGTGAGAAGATGAGGGCGTATCTTTTCACCAGGGCATCAGCTGATGCAGTGATTCCCCAGCCTCAAGAGGAGATTCCTCAAGTTCAGATCCAGTTGGATGACAGGATGTCTGACGTGGACGAGCGTCTGGAGGAAGACCTCCTGGCAGGAGGCCAGGATGAAGTTCAAGCCCCAGACATTGTAGAGGAAAAGGCCGACGAGGTGTCGGCTACTCCGGTTCAGATCTCGGAGCATATTCCCTCAACATCGTCCGCTCTCCCAGTAGAGCTGGGACAGGCCATCTCCTCCAGTGTTGGAATGATCCAACAAATGCAAAAGGAGAATCAGGAGAAGGCGGCTGCAATGGAACTGCAGATGCAGAGGCTTGCAGCATCACATGGGCCCCAGAAAAGGCTCAATGTGAAAGACCTTCCCTTGTGCTCAGATGCTAACCCATGGAGGTATGCTGAGCACATGCCGATGACGACTGGAAAGATCGTCATCTCGGATAAGTTGGGTTCAGTTCCCTTAGAGGAGGTGGAATTCTGGCCCAGCAAGGGGTCATATCCGGACTGTTATGTCCGGCTGAGGAAGGAACCAGCTTCAAAGGAGGAGACAGAGCCGAAGGAGGTCATAGTGATGGACCATGCTAAGGCTCAAGCTTTGCTTTCATCCTCGATGAAAGAGAAGGGCTTCACGAACTCAAAGGTAGCTGCATTGAGTAAGAAGCTCCCTTCCTTTGTGTCCTCTCCTGCTAAAGCCTTCCCCTTTTTACAGGAAGGGTTTGCGGCTGTACTAAAAGCAGTCGAGGCCGGCAAGCCTTGCCCCTCCCTGGAGGAGTGTAAACCCTTGTTGCTGGCCCTGCCTATGGACCACAAAGACTGGAAGGATGTCCATCTTACCTTCTCAGTTGGGAAGTTGAAGGCTGATATTGCCGGACTTCAGTTCGGCGAGGACCTCCCTAAACTGTCTGACTTTCTTTTGCGGAGAGAGCTCGAGACAAAAGAAAGACTGGCTGCCTCAATGTCTCTTCAGACTACTCTTGAGACGATGGCAAGTGACCCCAAGGTCCATGAAATGTTCATGGTAGTGGCCAAGACTCATCTGGCCACAGTGACGAAGGATCTTTATAGCTTCGTCAGGGCGAGGAGAGCTTGTAGGGAGTTCATGTTCACCTCGGCTACGGTGAGGCACGAGCCAAGGAAACTAATCTCCTCCAACATTTGGGGCAAAGACCTTTTCCCTATCGAATTGGTCGAAGAAGTTGTTGATTGGGCCGCCACGGAGAATAGAAACCTTCTCCAAAAGTGGGGCCTGGCTATCAAAAGAAAGTCTTCCCCGGATGAGGGTCCTCAACCAAAGAGGAAGACTATGAGGACTAGGCTACCGTCTCGGCCAGCCAAGCCTCTTAAACAGCAACAGCAACTGCAATTGCCATTGCCTTCAGTGCCCCAGATGGTGGCACAAACCCCGACCACATTCCAGTGGGTACCCCAGGCCGTGTCGACACAGTCCACGGCATTCACCCCAACGTTCGAAGGGCAGTCTACTTCCTTTCGAGCAAAGCCTAGAGGAGCAGCCAGAGGCTCGTCTAGGCGCCCCTCAAGGGGAAGGGGAGTCAGGGGTGGTCGCGGTCAGGGAGGCAAGACCTCAGGACGGCAGTCCAAGTGAGATGATGCCGGTAGGAGGGAGACTTCAGAATTTTCGAGATCGGTGGACCTTCGATCCCTGGGCCCACAGCCTACTCAAGAACGGACTGGGCTGGAGCTGGTACAGCACTCCACCCCCGTGCCCTCGGTTTATCCAACACTCCACACCCGTTCTGGAGGAGTACGTTCAAGAACTGTTGGAGAAAAAAGTGATCCGAAGGGTGAAGTCCATCAAATTCCAAGGGAGGCTGTTTTGTGTTCCCAAGAAAGACTCGGAAAAGCTCAGAGTCATTCTGGACTTGTCGCCACTCAACAAGTTCATAGTGAATTGCAAATTCAAGATGCTAACACTGCAACACATAAGGACCTTACTGCCCAAGAGGGCATATTCCGTCTCCATAGACTTGTCAGACGCCTATTGGCACGTTCCAATCAACCGTCGACTCTCCCCCTACCTAGGGTTCAAGCTACAACGAAGACTATACGCCTTCAGAGCCATGCCATTCGGGCTAAATATAGCCCCAAGGATTTTCACGAACTTTGCGAGCGTAGCTCTCAAACAATTACGCCTAAAGGGAATTCAGGTAGTAGCCTACCTGGACGACTGGCTGGTGTGGGCAGCATCCGAGACAGAATGCTTGCAAGCTTCCAGTCAAGTGATCCAGTTCCTAGAGTATCTAGGCTTCAAGATCAACAGAAAAAAGTCTCGACTTTCTCCATCTCAAAGGTTCCAGTGGCTGGGAATCCACTGGGACCTAATGTCACACCGTTTCTCCATCCCGGCGAAGAAAAGGAAGGAGATAGCGGGTTCTGTCAAGAGACTTCTAGATTCCGAAAGGATATCAAGACGCGAACAGGAGAGAGTACTGGGCTCTCTCCAGTTTGCTTCGGTGACAGACCCAGTGCTAAGAGCACAGCTAAAGGATGCAACCGGAGTTTGGAGAAGTTTTGCATCAAACGCGTGAAGAGATCTGAGAAGACCAGTTCCGCTTCGGCTACGTACTCTTCTCAGGCCTTGGTCCCAAGCCAGACATCTAAAGAAGTCGGTTCTTCTTCAGCCACCTCCCCCGTCGGTGACGATTCACTCAGACGCCTCGAAGGAGGGATGGGGAGGTAACTCTCATCTGAAAAAAGTCCAAGGGACTTGGTCCAAGCTATTCAAGACCTTTCACATAAACTTTCTAGATGCTATGGCAGTGCTCCTTCCCTTAAAGAAAGTCTCCCTGCGTCACATGATCCACATAAGGTTGGTGATGGACAGCGAGGTAGTTGTGAGATGCTTGAATCGACAAGGATCGAGGTCACCACCTCTCAACCAGGTGATGTTGGCCATCTTCCGATTGGCGGAAAAGAAGAAGTGGTACCTGTCGGCAGTTCACCTTCAAGGAGTCCGCAATGTGACAGCGGACGCTCTATCCAGGTTCACACCGAGAGAGTCGGAATGGTCCTTAGACGCAAGATCATTCTCCTTCATTCTGAATCAAGTCCCAGAACTGCAGATAGACCTCTTTGCGAAGAAAGACAACAAGAAGTTGCCCCTGTACGTGTCCCCGTACGAGGACCCCTTAGCGGAAGCAGTGGATGCGATGTCCCTCGACTGGAACAGATGGTCCAGGATTTATCTGTTCCCTCCTCACAACCTTCTGTTGAGGGTCCTCAACAAACTGAGATCCTTCAAGGGGGTAGCGGCAATAAAGGCCCACAAGTGGCCGAACAGCATGTGGTTCCCCCTGGCATTGGAACTACGGCTGAAGTTTGTATCGCTACCAGATCCAGTTCTGACCCAGCGAGTCCAGAAGTTGACTGTCTGCGCTTCATTACAGAAAACCCGGACCCTGCAGCTCATGATTTTCTCTCTCTAGCGGTGAGAAAGCGTTTCGGGATTTCGAAAGCCTGCATAGACTTCCTAGAGGAAAATAAGTGCAAATCTATTAGAAGGCAATAAAGTTCTGAAAGCCTGCTCTAGGCTCAGGCCTTCAGCACCTCCAAAGCCCATTTCATGGTCTTTAGACAAAGTTCTTCATTTCGCTTCTCTGTGGAGCAATGAGTAGGGTGCGTTAATGGATTTGACCCAAAAAGTTATTTTCCTATTTCCACTCTCGTCCAGTGCCAGGGTTAGTGAGATTGTAGCCCTCTCGAGAGAGGAAGGTCGTGTTCAGTTCCCGGATGGGGGAGAACTGAACCTGTTTCCGGATCCTACGTTTCTCACCAAGAATCAGTTACCCACCAACAGGTGGGGTCCCTGGAGAATATGCCCTCTGAAAGAAGATGCATCTCTATGTCCAGTAGAATGCCTAAAGGTCTATCTTCATAGAACTTCAGACTTCAAGGGTGGTCAACTATTCAGGGGAGAAACATCAGGCTCAAATTTATCACTGAATCAACTAATGGCGAAAATCACATATTTTATTCTCAGAGCGGATCCTGACAGTACACCCGCAGGTCACGATCCGAGGAAAGTTGCTTCATCCTTAAATTTCCTTAATTGTATGGATTTTGAACATCTTCGTTCATACACTGGCTGGAAGTCTTCCAGAGTGTTCTTTCGCCACTATGCGAAGCAAGTGGAGCAACTAAAGAGTTCTGTGGTAGCAGTGGGTTGCGTCGTTAACACTGCTGTTTAACTCTGCGAGGAACAGTGGTTTTAATTGGGACAATTAATTCCAGGGTGAGTGTGTAGTTACATACTGTGCTACAAACTAAGTGAGGGCACTGAGGTGCCCACGTTGACTGTTCCACTTCCAAAGGTGAACCTAGCATAAGTGCAGACATGTGTGCCGAGCATTTCTAATGTAACTGATTAGTAATACAGACTTTTCTGACCTTCATACCTCGGTATGTTAAAATTGGCACTAATGTTTTTCTTTCAGATAAACAAGTTTCTGTTTACTATCAGACTTATGCTTAAAGTTTTGGTTATCCTCTTCTTATATATATATATATATATATATATATATATATATATAGAATTGTTGTTAACCTGTCTGTTTATTGTCTATCAATAAACTTGTTCTTGAGAACCTTGCGTCTCCTTCACCTGTGTCAATTTATTGGTATAATTGAGCATTGATTCTATGTATATTTATCTGGGATAATTCTAATAGATTGTTCCTGTATGCAAGCTATGTTGCATTGGTTTATGCTTTCCCTTAACGGGAGGACTCCGTCCCAGAAGGGGACAGTGGCGGTTTTACAAGTTTCCTCCTATGCGGATATAAACCTTTGTCCAATACAAGTATTGTGCGGAGAACTAGTCGATATTTCATATTGACGCAGTGGTTCTTTACAAACTATGCTGTACTTAATATAGGGTGAGACCACTATTTTAGCTTGCCTGGTATTCATACATAGGTATATGTACTCTTCGAGACTTTTCCAGAGTCTAGTAGGACTCTTCCCTGTAGGGGGCAGGAAGCTCTAACATGGTTTATGGTTAGTTGAAAAGATGTATAACGGTAACATCTTAGGTCTCTAGGTCTAGTCGACCAGGGAAAAATTATCTCCGGGGAGTACAGCACGTTCTGAGAATCCACAGATACAGTAATGCTTTGGTATACTTCCATCAGGACGACATGGCTTGAGCCCAAAAAAACGGATTTTGAGCGAAGCAAAAAATCTATTTTTGGGTGAGATGGCCATGTCGTCCTGATGGACCCCGCCCTTCCCTTTCTATGAAAGGGCTGTAGGACCCCTCCCTACATACAGTATCTGTAGCACCTCGTGTACGCTACAAGGAATACAGATGGCGCCAGGATTGGTGCCAGGCACGCTTACGATACTGGAGAAAAGGGAGCCTTGGGAGCGGCTCCCCCTTTTTCTTTCCCGTTTTCGTTTCTTGCCAATTGACCCCTCGATGTGTTATCTCTGTTTGGGGTGCAGATTGCCATGTGGCGTGTCAAGAATACGTCCTCTGATATGTCGCGATATCCCTTTCATTAGGGATATTCGCTCCAGGAGTTAGAATTTTGAGTACCTTAAGGTAAATTCTCTGGGAATATCGCCGTAGTTGTAATATACCCTAGGAAGCTACCCTATAGGAACTTCCATCAGGACGACATGGCCATCTCACCCAAAAATAGATTTTTCACTTCGCTCAAA
>NC_090748.1:34420409-34422909 GCF_036898095.1 Palaemon carinicauda
ATCAGTTTTGACTATCGTGCTTGTCCTTGATAAATTAACTTACCTCATAATGGAAATAAACTTTCTCTTAGAAGACCTTTATTTTCCTTTTTTTTTTTTTTTTTTTTTTTTTTTTTTGTTCCATTGGTAGGCTACGATGGCTTTAACTAGCGATTGCTCGTTTTGCTCTTTATTGTATATCGTTGGTGTTTATCTATGCAATTTTTTTATTTTCCTATCCATTTGTTCATATTAATAAGTTTAGTTTTGGGCATTATTGTTAGAAATAATAGTCTGGCTTTTTATTTGTATATCGCCACTTTTCTCTTCTCGATCGGTGTATCATTTCTTCTGGTTATAGTCCAGTTGTTATAAATTTTGTTTACTGAAGCCAAGGTCATGCATAAATACAAACACCGCAGTAAGAATTTAATGTAAATTCTAAATTAATATCCCTCCCGGGCTTGCTCTTTTGAGCAATACTAATGTTAAATGTGGTTCCTATCAGGAATCCTGTATTATTACCTTTTTACCACTTTCTTTAAATTAAGAACTAGCATATGATCGTTCTATTGTTTCGACTGGTCAAGATTTGAAGTCTTGAACCCGTCGCTGGATCTAGACAGTCTGCTCTAACATATACTACTATGAGATTCTGGGCCTCTGTAACACGGTTTTTTGGACTTTGCTCCTTATCAAAGCATCGGATGTAGCTGAAAGTTGACATATGTATATTTTACAACCACACACAAATTTTGTCAGCATTATCAATAACCTAAACTCGATAGTTTTAATTTTTATAGAGTAAAACTGCTCCAGCCGACGCCATGGCCAGTGATAACGAGCCAAGTGTCGAAAACATTCATTACGTAAGCAATGTAAACACCTTTTGATAAAATTTTGCACCGCCCATCCACCAGACACCCATTCACCTTCTTCCATCGGCTCTGAAATCCATAACAGTTAAGAATGGCTAACAGGATTTGGAATTGCCCCCGTGGTTGAAAAACTGCATTTGTTTTACGACTTGTAACTTTATACAGTCAAGAGAAAGCCTGTGGCCATATTTACTATAGCCTGAAGAGGTAATTATTCAGTTTCTAGTTTAAATCCAATGTTTATGGTCTGATTTATATTTAGCGTAACATGATTATAATACTTGTAATGTCATTCAGACTTTTGAACATTTCCATTAACTATTCACTATGCCACCAAGAGAGAGAGAGAAAGTGAGAGATTGTATGTAAACAGTCTTTATATAACTATTTTTGTTAAAATAAGATTTTTGTGTTAAAATCTCCATCAGACCAACGGATCATCCGATATAATTTTTTTTTCTTCTTCATAGGCCGTACGACCGTGTTGGCTATGTTTTGGGCATGACTGCATTTTGTAAATAAATCATGAGTAGTTTTAGGAGTTTTATTTGTACATCTAATGGGAATTTATAGAAGTAAAGTGAACATAATTCATTTATCCTTTAAAATAATTACTACATGTAGCCAAACAAATAGTAGTAAAGATGATAATGCAATGAAGGAATGATACCATACTTTATCTTTAGCTTCAACATCGGCAATAACATACCCAGTTGCCATAATTTGTCAGCTTAATGAAATAACCTATCATCTAATGTTAAACTTAATTTCTGAGGAGGCCATGGCTTATTGCACAGTGAAAAAACATGACAAAGACTTTATGAATAGCGAAACGATACATAAATGTGGGTGGGGTATCTGTGGGAGCGTAGTAATACTACTGTAGCAGTAGTGCCGCAACAGTAGTATACATGAACTAAACGTTTAGGCCAACTGCTGGGATCCTTGAGGATCATTTAGCACTTCTTAAAACTACTCAAGAATTGAGTTTTTATAGCCAGAATTTAAATTTTATACTCCAACAATGCCCATGATAGCCTTCAGTGTTTTCCTGAATTATAACGAGGCCAAAGTGGGTGGAGCCTCATGAAGTCATCATTCTGACGATAATTATTGGTGGAGGTTTAAAGCCAAAATACAGTACCGGCCTCTTTTTTTTTTTTTTTTTTTTTTTTTATTTTTTTTTTTTTTTACTGTAAATAGGTAGGTAGATAGACAATAAATAAAAAATTGCTTGACATTGAATATAGCAGTTATCAAACCAAGCTTGTCTACTACATTTATGAAAATTACCAACTATTCCCTACACCTTGTCAATCTGATTGTGACCTATAAAGTAGACTGTAATTTCTTAGGAAACTTATTATGGGAGTTAGACCAATAATCGAAGTGTTTTTGTATTTATTAACATATTTTGTTGGTTTGTTCATTATGACAATTATCAGTGGAGAGGTTTCAGAGTTCATAAAGGTGTACTGCTTTGCTTTTATTTAAACCTTTGTGTCATTGTTGGCAGAGGTATAGCCTTCGTTACGTATAGCCTATCATCGATCGAGAAAGAGGGAAGAAATGCCGTCATAAGTTACGTAACGAGTGCGTTCGAAACCTTTTCTCTGAGTAAGTTGGCCCGTCTTCAAAAAACG
>NC_090748.1:34440409-34452909 GCF_036898095.1 Palaemon carinicauda
GAGCTTCTACGGACATGGCATGTGCAGGGCCCACGCTCGCTGCGCAGTCACCAAAGGGGCTCTCAAGTACTGTGACCCACAGGTATGTACCATTTGTGGCAAACTGATTAAAGAGGCTTTTGATGATCAAAAGTCTACTGAGTCTAGGGATGCAGCAAGGGACACGCTGAGAAAAAGGGTCAGGGGTTTTCAGAAGAACACCTCTGGCCCATACCTTCCTAATGAGAGGATGAGGGATTGTCTCTTCCCTAATGCATCTGCGGATGCAATTGTTCCCCAGGCTCAACCTGAGATCCCCTTAGTTCAGATTCCAGTAGAACCTGACTTTTCAGATGCCTTTCAGAGCATCCAATTAGAGGACAACGTGTCTGTTGTCTCGGAGGAGACTCAGAACAATCTCCTAGTAGATGAACTGGAGCAGGAGGATGAGATACCTCCTGAGACTGGAGTCGAGATAACCAAAACGATTTCGGTATCATCTGCAGCGGTGACTGAACCGACGCCTTCGACTTCTTCCACCGCACCCCAGTTGGATTCCATTACAAGTACGCTACACTCGCTATTGTCCATGGTGCAGGACATTCAGAAGAAATCGTCAGAGAAAGAAGTATCTTTCCGGACGGAGATTCATCGGCTAGTTGCGTCACGTTTAGCCCCGAAGAAGTTAAACATTAAGGACCTCCCCGCCTTCTCTGACGTTAACTCATGGAGGTACGCAGAGCATATGCCTATGTTGGGGGGGAAGATCTTCCTCTCAGAGAAACTGGGAACAGTTCCAGTAGAGGAAATCGAATTTTGGCCTAGTAAAGGGGCCTATCCAGATTGCTATGTCCGTCTGAGGACGGAACCAGCATCCACGGAGGAAACAGAGCCGAAGGAGACGACTGTCCTTGAACTATCTAAGGCATAGGCCTTATATACAACCACCTTGAAAGAGAGGGCCTTTACTAGTTCCAAGGTGCCGGCTCTCGGCAAAAAGCATCCACCCTCTATTCCCCTTTATGGACAAAGGGTTTAAGGCCGCCTTAAAGGCAGTTGAGGTAGGGAAACCTTGCCCTACACTTGAAGAGTGTAGACCATTTTCCCGCGCCTTCCCTTTAGATGATAAGGATTGGAAGGATGTCCATAACACCTTCACAGTTGGGAAGCTAGAGGCAGATATCGCTGGACTGCAGTTCAACGAAGATCTCCCGAAGCTGTCAGAGTCTCTCCTGCGCAGGGAACAGGAGACTAAGGAACGTTTCGCTGCTTCCATGTCTCTGCAGACTGGCTTAGAGACTATGGCAAGCATCCCAGACACCCCAGATATGTACATGGTGTTTGCCAAATCTCATTTGGCAACAGTCACCAAGGATTTGTTCAATTTTATTAAAGCCAGAAGGGCTTGTAGTGAGTTTGTGTTCGCTTCTGCTACAGTGAAAGCACGAACTAAGGAAGCTGATAGCTTCCAATATCTGGGGAAAAGACCTCTTCCCAAGTGAAGTGGTCAAAGAGGTCGTAGATAAAGCCGCTTCGGAGAATAGGAATCTCCTCTCCAAATGGGGCTTGTCCCCTAAAGGGAAATCTTCCGCTGATGAGGGTCCCCAGCCGAAGAACAAGTCAAAACGACCAAGAGTCCCCTCTTGGCCAAGGCAACAGCAACAGCTTCCCATGGCCACGATGCCATAGACGGTGGCATAACCAACCACCACCTTTCAACTGGTGCCCTAAACGCTGGCGACCCAGTCACCTATGTATACCCTAGTATTTGAAAGGCAATCAACTACCTTTAAGCCAAAGTCTCGTGGTTCCTTTCAAGGATCCTCTAAACGCTCCTTCAGAGGTAGGGGCAACAAAGGTGGATGTGGCCGAGGAGGCAAGTCCTCCAACCAGCACTCCAAGTGAGATGCTGCCTATAGGAGGGAGACTTCTCCACTTCTGGGATTGTTGGACCTTCAATCCCTGGGCCCACAGCCTAATCAAGAAAGGAGTAGGGTGAAGTTGGAGCTCAACTCCACCAAACTTCCTTCAATTCTTCCAACACTCAACCCCCATACTGGAAGAATATGTTCAGGAACTCTTGAACAAAAGAGTTATATGGAAGGCAAAGTCCATTAGATTTCAAGGAAGGCTATTCTGTGTTCCGAAGAAGGATTCGGAAAAGCTCAGAGTCATTCTGGACTTATCACCACTCAACAAGTTCATAGTTGTATGCTCAGGTACCAGATAAAAACTCAGCTTGTCGTAAAACGTTTAATTTCGACCTGTAACACTATAAAAGTCAGAAAAACATACCCATTTTTTTTTTTTTTTTTTACGTATCACCTTAGCAGAAACATTAATCCTTATCACCATATGAACAAACATATATAATTTCTCACAAATAATTATCATAACAATAATGTCATCACACAATCACCGTTACCAACAAGTTAAAAGATAAGTAACAATTAACTGCAAAAAGTCACTTACAACAATGCCTCCTCTCTGATACCCAGCAGATTTCTCGTGCATTAAATATCGGCTAATTTCTTCTATCAGCTCTTACGTTAACACATCCTAAAATACAACATTACTACAATATAGTAGAGGAACAATGTCAAAATGCCGATAAGACTATTCAACCGAAACATATCCATAATTTACAAATCGCATTACACAAACAATAGCATACCCTAAAGAACACAAGCTACATATCAACACCATTTGCTTGCATGAGTGCACAGCTGCACTCCTCAGCAACTTCGCACGAACAGTTGGTTACGTGCACAACCTCCACCTGCCAGTCACTGGCCACGTCGACAGTCGACAGTACCACTGCCCACCGTCACAATTTTACACTGTCGTCAGTGAGCATGCGCAAACTTCACAAAACTTGAACATTACTAAAATACTTAAAAATAATTATTAGTGTTTAACTAATAATACACTCCCGCCTCCTTTATTGTTCTTCAACGGGTAGCAATACCACCAACTTGTGAACCGATCTCTTGATAACTGTGTCACTTTGTCCCTTATATTTTCCTGGTCTTTGTATTTTGTATCTAATGCTTACATCTCTCACCTTATTGTCTCTGCCTGTTTCTGTATCTACAACCTGCCCCATTTTCCATTTTCCTCGCACAACATTTGTGTCTTTAATCAGAACAATATCACCAGGTTGTACATTTCTTTTATCTGTGTGCCATTTTTGCCTTACAATGAGTGTAGGGAAATAATCTCTCTGCCACTTACGCCAAAAGGTGTCGACAACATTTTGTATAAAGTTCAACCTTTTCTTGGTGTCACCTGATGTAGACCATGAACCAGATGGTACTTTATTACTTGCTCTACCCAAAAGTAAATCGTTCGGACACAAATATGTTCCTAATTCTACATCCATACCAGGTTTTATTCCAATAGGCCTTTCATTCATTAAGTTTGCTATTTCAAAAAATGTTGTCTGCAAATCACTAAATGTCAAGAAGGTAGTTCCTATGAGCATTGACAGAGACCTTTTTACAGACTTAATTAAGGCCTCACTTACCCCATTCTGCCATGCAGCATCAGCAGACCGATTAAATTTCCATTTCAAGCCTTCCTTTGCTCCAAATTCAGTGATCTCGTGTATGTTCCAGTTGTTATCACTCTTAAGTTCTTTACTTGCTGATACCAATTGTGAGCCTAAGTCAGAGTGTACAGTATCAGGATAGCCATGAACCGCTGTAAATCTTCTGAAACACTTTAAAAAACTATAAGTATCATATCCATCTACAACATCAATATACACGGCACATGTAACAATACAATTGAATATAACACCATAAGCTTTACCAGTTGTCCTTTTCTTTACATTATCTTTGATTTGAAAATGTCCAAAAATATCCACAGCAGTGTGATAGAATGCTGGACAAGGACTCATTCTTTCATCAGAAATCTGACCCATTCTTTGACCTTCAACTTTGGCATCCAGTTTCCTGCAAAGAATACAACCTCTCTTTATCGATCTTATGATTTTACGTGCTGAAGGAACCCAAAATTTAGACTGAAGCTTACATAGTGTAACATCAACTCCAGCATGATCCAACCTGTGTAAATAACTAATGTACAAGACTGTAAATGGATGCTTACCAGGTAATAGAATGAAGCTATCTTGGTTCTAATTATGTTTCAACCATCTTTCCATTCTTTCTCCTACCATAATTGTACCATCTTCAGCTTGAAATGGTCCTAATCTTTGAAAACATTTTTTCCAGTTCTCAGGAAGACTTTTTTGTGCTTGCATAATCCAAAACCTCTCAGCTTCCTTAAGTGATCTAGGTTTAAGTTTCTTTAGAACACCCTTAAAAGATTTCACCTTAACAATGTTAAATATCCTAGCAGTGACTGCAATTAACATATTATAGTTGTTGAATTTCGACGCATCAATTATGGTTTCTTCATGAACAGAGTATTGTGCAAGATTAACATGAATTCTCTCAGGTAACTCACAATTCACCGATTGACTGATAGGCCACACTTCTAAAGGAAGGACCATGAACTCTGGACCATATTTCCATGAATAGACAACTGCAACATTTAAAGGGTCCTGGGGTCTGGTCAATAGATCAGCAGGGTTTAATCCAGAAGCAATCCACCACCATTCATTTGGGTCACTTTTTGATTGAACTTCTGCTATTCTAGTGGCTACGAAAGTTCCAAAGCCATGAGATTCCTTTTGGATTTGTGCTCTAACAATGGAGGAATCTGTTATGTGCATTACCGAACTAAATTTATATGTCATTTCATCTTCAATGGCTTTACGCATCCTGCACGCTATAACAGCTCCACACAATTCAAGCCTTGGAATAGATAACTGTCTACTAGGGGCTATCCTACTCTTTGCCACAATGAGCCTGCTCTCAAATGCACCAGACTCTAACTCCCACCTAGCATATGCAACAGCACCATAAGCATTTGTTGAACTATCACTGAAAATAACAAGTAAAGGCAATCCTTTGGCTGAGGTTGGCTTAACATTCCTTTCAAAATACAGAGTTTCAGTGCCAAATAACTCACAAAAATATGACACCCATTGTTCTTTTAAATAGGAAGGCAAGGGATCGTCCCATCCTAATTTAAAGTCACATTTCACAGTGTCTCGTAGCAAAATCTTTGCTTTTAGTGTGAATGGAAGCAAAAACCCCAGTGGGTCGTAAACAGAACACATCTGACTGACGACAACCCTTTTTGTTAAAACTGAAGGTATATTTTCAACGAAATTCAACTTGTTTAAGACTGGTTCTGTTCTTACACCCTTATATTTTGGAGAGAAATTTAACTTAGTTTTAAAATAAAACACATCCTTATTGCATTGCCAGTTAAGGCCAAGTATTCTTTCATTACTATTCTGGGACACTTCAAAGTCAGAATGCTCATTATCTCCAGTAATGGTCCATCGTTTAATTTTAAAACTGCCTTTAGAGAGTACATTTTCAATATCTCTAATTAGGCTAAATGCCTCAGCTTTACTCTCAACAGAATGGATTATGTCATCTACATAGGAATTAGTCATTATCACACGTGATGCTTCTGGGAAGTCTTTTACCGACAATTCTGCAGTATGTCTGAGAGCTAACATTGCAATAATTCCCGAGGGCCTATCCCCGAAACCCATGCATGTCATTACATAGTGATCAGGTTTGTGATTACTTTGCAAATTTCTCCAAACAAATCTATGTACATGTTGTTCTAATTCTGGAAGCTTAATGCAATTATACATTTTGCTTATGTCACCGGCTATGCCTATAGCCTTTTCCCGAAATCTTAGTAATATACCAAACATTGAGTTCAAAATATTAGGGCCCTTTGCCCAAAAACTATTTAGAGACTGGCCCATATACTTTGCCGATGAATCAAAAACAATTCTCAATGGGGTTGATATAGATCCTGGTTTTAACACTTCATGATGTTGAATGTATGTGACAGGACCAACATAGTTTTTAACCTCTTCATCGGATAACTTTCGAATTACATTGCGCTTTGTCATGTCAAGTATCTGGTCATTATAAGCTTGAGCATAGTCTGAACCCAGTTTCATCAATCTTTTCTCTGTGCCTTTCAGTCTAGCAACAGCTACAGATACATTATTTTGCAACAGTTTGGGATCCTTAGTCCATGGAAATTTAGCAGACCATTCTTTTCTGTCCGGGTAATACATCAACCCACTTTCAATAAGAGCCAGCTCCTTTTCCTCTTTTATACTATAATTGCCATTGCCTGTTGCACATTTCCCACAACGACAACTACCACATCTGGGATTACAATCAGTTCCTAAGTGTTCAATGGTGAAGAAATAATTTATCTGTGCTGTAATATCAATTACGGGTTCTACAGATATATCATAGTCGGATATTGTACTGGAAACATGATTAATGCTAATGCCTGGATTACTCCTAAACACTGATAAGGTAACAATGTCGGGATGACTGCCATACACACACATTCCAAGCTGTGATTCCCTGAGCTGTAAATTTTCAGCCACAGTTTCCTTAACTGTTGGAATTAAAGAGCAATAATCAGAACCAATTAGGAGATCTATTTTCCCATAAGGTCTATCTAATGCACATACATTAACACCCTTGAATAAATGTTTCACTTTTGATAAATCTACCTTACCGACTTGAGATGTAATGTCATCGATTCCATAAGCAGTAACATTGACATCAATCCCATCCTTGTCGGTTAAAACCAGATCATACTCTTTACTACTGTATGTCACAGTTTTGTCGCCCAATTTAGTCACAGCTAATCTGAC
Source organism: Palaemon carinicauda (assembly GCF_036898095.1). Classification (NCBI taxonomy): domain Eukaryota; kingdom Metazoa; phylum Arthropoda; class Malacostraca; order Decapoda; family Palaemonidae; genus Palaemon; species Palaemon carinicauda. The sequence continues at coordinate 34,447,164 of NC_090748.1, forward strand.
ACATTTTCCTTTCAGTCCCAATGCCTTAGCCACATCATTTCTGATCATTGTTATATCAGCTCCCGAGTCAAATAAAGTTTGTAACTCCTGATTACCACACTTGATCTTGTTAACCATAAATAAAACACCGTTTCTTTTCAGACTTACTAAGGAATTTCCTGTTATGAATCCCTCATGTATAATAGTATGATGAAGTTTCCCACAAGATTCATTGTTAACATCTACAGTATTACATCTGGACTTCTTTAGACATTTTCTTGCTATGTGAACACCTTTAAGGCAATTGAAGCAAATACCTTTCTTCTTTACACTCTCCATTCTGTCATTGATACTCAAGTTCTGGAAAGTTGTACAGTCTAAGATATCATGTCCATCTGAGCCATGATACCAGCACCTATGCAGCCTTGTGTTGTCACTGATCTTATTCCTGTTCCGTTCAGCATTTTCATCTGTAATTTTAGTGAAAAGGTCAGTGATATTTGTAATAGCATTTTCAAGTCCTGCTATCCTTTCCATTACATCTGACTCTCTTCCTTGCTTTGTACTACGCTGATCTTCATAAGTGCAGGTATAATTCACTTTAGCCTTAATATTATTATTGCTTCTAATAATAGCATTAAGATATTTCAATGATTTCTTTTCACTCAAAAGGTATTCCAACAACTTTCCGAATAGGTCACGATTACCTACACACTCTGCTAACTTAACCCATTCACGCTTCTGAGTAGGTGGTAATAGTTTTTCTATCTGGCTAGTCATGTTAGCAGTATTTAATTCTGAAGCCAAATTCATTTGGTCTAAGTAAAGATAGCATTGCTCAATCTTATCAACCATCCTAATGAAACTCTCACTATCCCCATCGGAAATAGGTTTAATTGACCTTATGTCCTCTACTACTACATCAATAATGGTTCTGCTGTTCCCAAAAGTTTCATCTAATCGCTCAAACATTTTATCGAAGTCATGATCTGCACAACGAACTGTATCCAAGGCCTCTCCTGAGAGACACTGTCTTAGCACAAAGGGATCTTTCCCATAATTTGATTGCATTAGTCTAAAAAAATCTCTCTTGAAATTGCTATAATCTCTCACATCTCCGTGAAACCTGGGCACATCAATCGGTTTTACTTTTAAAACTTTTTTCACCTGCATTTCGTCTTTAACTTTCACAAATATCACATGAGCTGCACACTTTCTATCTTCTAATGCTTTGATATAAACGTTAGCCTCCTCTATCAATTGAGCATCACAGTTCTCATCTAATAAATTGCAATACTGTTCATTAGCTAGTTCAACTTCATCATAAGACTTAACAACACTCTCGTATCTTTCTTCTAAAATTTCTAATGCCATTTGATCTAACATATACTCATGAAACTTATAAAGCTTACGTGTTAGTTTTGCCTTTGCGGTTCCCCTCCGCTGTTTGGCCTTCTTCTGTGCTTCCAGTGACATCCTAGCACTATCATTTTCCCCCGTGAAGCTGCCGTTTTTCCCTTCATCTGTCATGATGAATGTTGTCGAAATGTATGCTCAGGTACCAGATAAAAACTCAGCTTGTCGTAAAACGTTTAATTTCGACCTGTAACATTATAAAAGTCAGAATAACATACCCATTTTTTTTTTTACGTATCACCTTAGCAGAAACATTAATCCTTATCACCATATGAACAAACATATATAATTTCTCACAAATAATTATCATAACAATAATGTCATCACTCAATCACCGTTACCAACAAGTTAAAAGATAAGTAACAATTAACTGCAAAAAGTCACTTACAACAATGCCTCCTCTCTGATACCCAGCAGATTTCTCGTGCATTAAATATCGGCTAATTTCTTCTATCAGCTCTTACGTTAACACATCCTAAAATACAACATTACTACAATATAGTAGAGGAACAATGTCAAAATGCCGATAAGACTATTCAACCGAAACATATCCATAATTTACAAATCTCATTACACAAACAATAGCATACCTTAAAGAACACAAGCTACATATCAACACCATTTGCTTGCATGAGTGCACAGCTGCACTCCTCAGCAACTACGCACGAACAGTTGGTTACGTGCACAACCTCCACCTGCCAGTCACTGGCCACGTCGACAGTCGACAGTACCACTGCCCACCGTCACAATTTTACACTGTCGTCAGTGAGCATGCGCAAACTTCACAAAACTTGAACATTACTAAAATACTTAAAAATAATTATTAGTGTTTAACTAATAATACAATAGTGAACCACAAGATCAGAATGTTGACGCTTCAGCACATAAGGACCCTTTTGCCCAAACAGGCATTAACAGTCTCTATAGACATGACGAATGCATACTGGCATGTTCCAATCAACCGTCAAGTTTCCTCCTACCTAGGGTTCAAACTACAAAAAAGAAAGTACGTTTTCAGAGCCATGCCCTTCAGCCTAAACATAGCCCCAAGGGTATTCGCAAAGCTTGTCAATGCAGTCATTCATCAACTACGCCTGAAAGGAATCCAGGTGGTAGCCTACCTGGACTATTGGCTGGTGTGGGCAGCATCCGAGGAAGAATGCATGCAAGCCTCAAAGGAAGTGATCCAGTTCTTGGAAGACTTAGGATTCAAGATCAACTTGAAAAAGTATCGGCTTTCTCCAGCTCAAAAGTTCCAATGGCTGGGTGTCCACTGGGACCTAGTCACACTGCCTTTCCATTCCATCAAAGAAGAGGAAAGAGATAGCAGGATCTGTCAAAAGATTCCTTCAATCAGACAGAATATCAAGAAGGCAACAGGAGAGAGTGTTGGGGTCCCTCCAGTTTGCCTCAGTGACAGATCCAGTATTGAGAGCACAATTAAAAGATACATCAGGAGTTTGGAGAAAATACGCATCAAACTCTCGAAGAGATCTACAAAGATCGATTCCAAGAACCTAAGAAACAAGGTACCCTTGAAACCATCTCCTCCAGCAGTCACCGTTCATACGGATGCCTCGAAGGAGGGGTGGGGAGGTCATTCTCACCATCGGAAAGTCCAAGGCACCTGGTCTCCCCTCTTTAAGTCCTTCCACATCAATTTTCTGGAAGCCATGGCAGTTTTTCTATCTCTGAAAAAACTGAAACTTCGCTGTTCAATCCACTTCCTTTTGGTTCTAGACAGCGAAGTAGTAATGAGATGCCTAAATCGACAAGGCTTGAGATCGCCTCACATAAATCAAGTGATATTGGCCATCCTTCGTCTAGCCAAAAAGAAGAGATGGCACTTGCATGAAGCTGATCCCGTTGCCGGAACCAGTTCTGACTCAGCAAGTGCAGAAATTGACTGTCTCTGCTTCATCAGAGAAAACTCAGAACCTTCATCTCATGATTTTCTCGCCCTAGCGGTCAAGAAACGGTTTGGGACTTCTAGAGAGAGTATTAACTTCTCAGAAGAATACAAGTCAAAGTCAACAAGAAGACAATATGGGTCTTCCTGGAAGAAATGGGTGGCCTTTGTCAAGGTGAAGAATCCTGAGGAGATATCTACGGATATCTGCTTGTCCTTGTTCATCCATCTGCATGAACAAGGTTTAGCAGCTAATACGATTACTACATGTAAATCCGCCTTAGCCAGACCAATACTATACGCCTTCCAGGTTGACTTCTCTAATGAAATCTTCAACAAGATTCCTAAAGCCTGCGCTAAACTTCGGCCGGCAGCTCCTCCAAAGCGCATTTCATGGTCTTTGGATAAAGTTCTTCACTTAGCTCAACCCTGAGCAATGAAGATTGCTTGCTGAAAGACTTGACCCAAAAGGTGATATTCTTATTTGCACTATCCTCAGGAGCCAGAGTTAGCGAAATAGTGGCCCTCTCGAGGGATGATGGCCACATTCAGTTCACAGACACTGGAGAACTGAACCTCTTTCTGGACCCGTCGTTTCTTGCACAGAATGAGCTGCCCACTAAAAGATGGGGTCCCTGGAGAATCTGCCCTCTGAAGGAAGAAGCATCCCTCTGCCCAGTGGATTGCTTAAAGGTCTATCTTCGTAAAACTTCAGACTTTAAGGGAGGTCAGCTTTTTAGGGGAGAGACTTCTGGTTCAACGTTATCCTACAGATAATGGCGAAAATCACCTATTTTATACGCAGAGCGGATCCAGACAGTACACCCGCAGGTCATGATTCGAGAAAAGTTGCCTCGTCTCTAAATTTCTTTCAGACAATGTCGTTTGAAAAGCCTGCGTGCTTACACTAGTTGGAAGTCTTCCAGAGTTTTCTTCAAGCACTACGCGAAGCAATTACAAGAAATAAAATTTAATGTGGTAGCGGCAGGCAGTGTTATAAAACCTGCCGCTTGATTACTGCGAAGAACAGTGCACTAATTGGGGCTTTTAGTGAAGGGTGTACATGATAGACTTTTAAGGTATATCATGTTGAGTATTGTGTTTAAGAAGACACTATAGACTGTTCTATCTATACAGGTGACATCAAGCATAATAAGCTGACACAAGGGCCAGGCATTCTTATATGCACAGTGTTCCTAGTAATAACAGCATACATAGTGAAATCTTATATTTCCCTTTGAGTGGCTAATGTTTCGTTTTCAGGTGAAACTTATTTATTTTCTGTTACTACCGTTTATGCTTTTAAGCAGAATTGTTCAGCGTAAGATGTAATTGATTACAACCATGATTTCTATTTTTGTAATAAATGATAGAAGGAATCTTTGCGTCTCTTTCGCCTCAAAGATTCGAATTTATGTATAAATCTGAGCATCCTTGATTCTCTTAATATTTAAGGAAATATTGGGGAACTATGGTTTCTACCATTCCAAGCAAACAGGTAAGAACTGATTGTACTAACTGTTTATCTTACTGATTTAAGGTTTCCTACAAACCTGTCTGTCTATTTATATCCAGATTTAGGGAGGATTCAGTAACCTATACAGGACTATACCATCTAAGTACAAACTATGCTTTACGTATATAATGACACTAATATACATACTGTTTGCTAGATTGTTCCTTGAACTCACAATCCTCGGGTTTTTTCCTAAAGTCTACCTAGACTTTTCCCTGTAGATGACGGGAAGAACTGACATATTTTATGATCAGTTAATTGATGTATAACGGTAACATCAAGTATCTCTGGTCAAGTAGACCAAATAGGAAATATTTATCTCGAGATAATGGCACTATTGAAAATCCACAGATACATTAATGCTCTGGTAAACTTCCATCAGGAGGACATGACCTGAGCCCCAAAAACGAGAGAGAGAGAGGAGAGAGAGAGGGAGAGAGAGAGAGAGAGAGAGAGAGAGAGAGAGGAGAGGAGAGGAGGGGGGGAGAGAGATGCTTTTATTAATGTATTCATCAGTAATTTCAATATACTCGAATCTCTCTCTCTCTCTCTCTCTCTCTCTCTCTCTCTCTCTCTCTCTCTCTCTCTCTCTCTCTCTGTTAATCATTTTATTTTGTTAAAAAGATATATCAAAAGAAATCTCAAAAATCAAATAAGTAAAACCCGTAGAATGGTTTTTTCGGACATAAAACAGGTTCATGTCGAGATGATTAGGAAAAGGGGTTATGTCAGTTTGCAACGTCTGACTTTTCCAATTAGTTATTACAACGTATAGATATCGTTTAAGAAATTGATCAAAACAAAATAGCAAAACTTCTTAGATAAGGCTTTACACTAAATCTCTCTCTCTCTCTCTCTCTCTCTTCTCCTCTCTCTCTCCTCATCTCTTCTCCTCTCTCTCTGAAAAAAAAAATCAGCTAGAATCA
>NC_090748.1:34456658-34461658 GCF_036898095.1 Palaemon carinicauda
GAAAGGATCTCAGTATGTCGAGGACTTTCAGCAGAAGGTTGGTTGGAGGGAACATGTAGATCTTAGACCACCTGTTCCAATCTATGGACATTGCGTCTGTCGCTTCCGCTAGAGGATCCTCGTACGGGGCTACTTACCGTGGTAGCTTCTTCTTGTCGCTCGTTGCGAAGAGGTCTATCTGCAGTCCTGGGACTTTGCGTAAAATGAAAGAGAATGATCTTGCGTCTGGAGACCATTCGGACTCTATCGGGTTGACCCTGGATAGAGCGTCCACCGTCACATTGCGGAACCCTTGAAGGTGGACTACTGACAAGTGCCATCTCTTCTTCTTGGCTAGACGAAGGATGGCCAATATCACTTGATTTATGTGAGGCGATCTCGAGCCTTGTCGATTTAGGCATCTCATTACTACTTCGCTGTCTAGAACCAAAAGGAAGTGGATTGAACAGCGAAGTTTCAGTTTTTTCAGAGATAGAAAAACCACCATGGCTTCCAGAAAATTGATGTGGAAGGACTTAAAGAGGGGAGACCAGGTGCCTTGGACTTTCCGATGATGAGAATGACCTCCCCACCCCTCCTTCGAGGCATCCGTATGAATGGTGGACTGCTGGAGGAGGTGGTTTCAAGGGTACCTTGTTTCTTAGGTTCTTGGCTTCCGACCATGGCTTGAGTAGTGATCGCAGACGACTTAGAATCGATATTTGTAGATCTCTTCGAGAGTTTGATGCGTATTTTCTCCAAACTCCTGATGTATCTTTTAATTGTGCTCTCAATACTGGATCTGTCCCTGAGGCAAACTGGAGGGACCCCAACACTCTCTCCTGTTGCCTTCTTGATATACTGTCTGATTGAAGGAGTCTTTGACAGATCCTGCTATCTCTTTCCTCTTCTTTGATGGAATGGAAATGCAGTGTGACTGTAGGTCCCAGTGGAGACCCAGCCACTGGAACTTTTGAGCTGGAGAAAGCCGAGACTTTTTCAAGTTGATCTTGAATCCTAAGTCTTCCAGGAACTGGATCACTTCCTTTGAGGCTTGCATGCATTCTTCCTCGGATGCTGCCCACACCAGCCAATCGTCCAGGTAGGCTCGTCCAGGTAGGCTACCACCTGGATTCCTTTCACGCGTAGTTGATGAATGACTGCATTGGCAAGCTTTGTGAATACCCTTGGGGCTATGTTTAGGCCGAAGGGCATGGCTCTGAAAACGTACTTTCTTTTCTGTAGTTTGAACCCTAGGTAGGGGGAAACTTGACGGTTGATTGGAACATGCCAGTATGCATCCGTCATGTCTATAGAGACTGTTAATGCCCGTTTGGGCAAAAGGGTCCTTATGTGCTGAAGCGTCAACATTCTGAACTTGTGGTTCACTATGATCTTGTTGAGTGGTGATAAGTCCAGAATGACTCTGAGCTTTTCCGAATCCTTCTTCGGAACAGAGAATAGCCTTCCTTGAAATATAATGGACTTTGCCTTCCATATAACTCTTTTGTTCAAGAGTTCCTGAACAAATTCTTCCAGTACGGGGGTTGAGTGTTGGAAGAATTGAGGGAAGTTTGGTGGAGTTGAGCTCCAACTCCACCCTACTCCTTTCTTGATTAGGCTGTGGGCCCAGAGATCGAAGGTCCAACGATCCCAGAAGTGGAGAAGTCTCCCTCCTACCGGCAGCATCTCACTTGGAGTGCTGGTTGGAGGACTTGCCTCCTCGGCCACATCCACCTTTGTTGCCCCTACCTCTGAAGGGGCGTCTAGAGGATCCTCGAAAGGAACCACGAGACTTCGGCTTAAAGGTAATTGATTGCCTTTCAAATACTGGGGTGAATACAGGTGACTGGGTCGCCAGCGTTTAGGGAACCAGTTAAAAGGTGGTGGTTGGTTGTGCCACCGTCTGGGGCATCGTGGCCATGGGAAGCTGTTGCTGTTGCCTTGGCCAAGAGGGGACTCTTGGTCGTTTTGACTTGTTCTTCGGCTGGGGACCCTCATCAGCGGAAGATTTCCTTTTAGAGGACAAACCCCTTTTGGAGAGGAGATTCCTATTCTCCGAAGCGGGTTTATCTACGACCTCTTTGACCACTTCACTTGGGAAGAGGTCTTTTCCCCAGATATTGGAAGCTATCAGCTTCCTTAGTTCGTGCTTCACTGTAGCAGAAGCAAACACAAACTCCCTACAAGCCCTTCTGGCTTTAATAAAATTGTACAAATCCTTGGTGACTGTTGCCAAATGAGATTTGGCAAACACCATGTACATATCTGGGGTGTCTGGGATGTTTGCCATAGTCTCTAAGCCAGTCTGCAGAGACATGGAAGCAGCGAGACGTTCCTTAGTCTCCTGTTCCCTGCGCAGGAGAGACTCTGACAGCTTCGGGAGATCTTCGTTGAACTGCCGTCCAGCGATATCTGCCTCTAGTTTCCCAACTATGAAGGTGTTATGGACATCCTTCCAATCCTTATCATCTGAAGGGAAGGCGCGGGAAAATGGTCTACACTCTTCAAGTGTAGGGCAAGGTTTCCCTGCCTCAACTGCCTTTAAGGCTGCCTTAAACCCTTTGTCCATAAAGGGGAATAAAGGGTGGATGCTTTTTGCCAAGAGACGGCACCTTGGAACTAGTAAAGGCCCTCTCTTTCAAGGTGGTTGTATAAGGCCTATGCTTTAGATAGTTCAAGGACAATCGTCTCCTTCGGCTCTGTTTCCTCCGTGGATGCTGGTTCCGTCCTCAGACGGACATAGCAATCTGGATAGGCCCCTTTACTAGGCCAAAATTCGATTTCCTCTACTGGAACTGTTCCCAGTTTCTCTGAGAGGAAGATCTTCCCCCCCGACACAGGCATATGCTCTGCGTACCTCCATGGGTTAACGTCAGAGAAGGCGGGGAGGTCCTTAACGTTTAACTTCTTCGGGGCTAAACGTGACGCAACTAGCTGATGAATCTCCGTCCGGAACATGCTTCTTTCTCTGACGATTTCTTCTGAATATCCTGCACCATGGACAGTAGCGAGTGTAGCGTACTTGTAATGGAATCCAACTGGGGTGTGGTGGAAGAAGTCGAAGGCGTTGGTTCAGTCACCGCTGCAGATGATACCAAAATCGTTTTGGTTATCTAGACTCCAGTCTCAGGAGGTATCTCATCCTCCTGCTCCAGTTCATCCACTAGGAGATTGTTCTCAGTCTCCTCCGAGACAACAGACATGTTGTCCTCTAATTGGATGCTCTGAAAGGCATCTGAAAAGTCAGGTTCTACCGGGGTCTGACCTAAGGGGATCTCAGGTTGAGCCTGGGGAACAATTGCATCCGCAGATGCATTAGGGAAAAGACAATCCCTCATCCTCTCATTAGGAAAGTATGGGCCAGAGGTGTTCTTCTGAAAACCCCTGACCCTTTTTTGCAGCGTGTCCCTTGCTGCATCCCTAGACTCAGTAGACTTTTGATCATCAAAAGCCTCTTTAATCAGTTTGCCACAAACGGTACATACCTGTGGGTCACAGTCCTTGAGAGCCCCTTTGGTGACTGCGCAGGGAGCGCGGGCCCTGCACATGCCCTGTCCGTAGAAGCTCTTACTACGGACTCTGCAAAAGTTGTTACCACACACGGGATGCTCCTCTTGTAAAGAGAGAAAAGCTATAAGTATTTGGTAAAATTCTCAAATTTTAGCATACATATTTTAATTATTATTTAATCAATATTTATTTAATATTAGCTTGGATAGAGTAAGCTAGAAAATAGGAAAGACACCTACATGTGTTTCCTGTCAAGCCCATTGCTATGACCTCCTCCAATATTGAACTAAAGATTCATAATGAATTCAAGGGGAAGATAATATCCTTGGATATAAGGTGTCTTCATAACAAAATATTCCATGTTCAATATAGGGGATTAAGTTGATGGTTATTAACCATTAATTGGTAGGAAGAATCACTCCCTAAAAGTGATGGTCTCACTATTGGCTGCCCATGAACTACTTGTAGGCTGGAAAAACCTTTGGGCTACAGCAATGACTGGCGGCGGCATGTCGCCAGTATTGCCGAGCTTGCCGGCATCTGCCGGGCCCGCCAATGTACGCCGGGCCCGCCAGAGTATGCCGGGCCCGTAGGCACACGCTGGGCCTGCCGGTATATGCCGGACTTGCCGGCATATGCCGAGCCTACCGGAATATGCCGGCCTAGCCAACATATGCCGAGCCTATTCTGGGCTATTTGAAACAGATACTGTCTTCAAAGTAGTGGGCGGCAGGTCGGGAGTTGCCGCTCTGCCCGCCGGCAGCCGAAGGATCCCTCTATCAAGAAGGACCCGGCGGCAACTGGCGGCAACATATAAATTTTGGGTGGCTGGCTGCCAGCCGGCAACTCTGTTGCCGGCAGCCGGTCAAAGTATGTTCATTATCGTTGGGTTGTCGATCAGCGACACCCACTGCAAGTGGCGGCAGAGTTACTGCCGGCCGACAGACACCCAACATGGCCGACGACAGTTACTAGCTGCCGGCGGCCGGCCCAGTAAATGGAAAGGCAGAGAGAAAGAGAGGACGGGGGACGGCAAAGGCTCAGCCTTGCCGGCCTACATCCCGAAAGAGGGTGCAAGTGGAAGGGGGAATTATATTCGGGCTTCCACTCAACCATATCCCATTCATATGGGGTATGGAAGGCAGTCCAAGGGAGGACTGGAGAGCACACTCAATGATATGAGGGTACCTGCCGGCAGCCGGCAGCAGACAGGGAACCTCAGGCCAATTTTGAAGATTACCGTAGGTCAAATGTAGAACAATGGCCAGAAGGGTGATGGTTTATCCAACACAAAAGAGACAGTGGGGAGGGGTAAAAGTCCTATAAGTAAGGTAAAACCCTAGAGCATTACCTAACCTGAAGGATTCTGATCTCATAAAGTAACCTCAGGTAGGAGAAATCATCTCCCCGGGTTAGGTTAGATAAGTGAGAAAGCGGCCATAGGACACAATCTCACTAGAGAACAGAATCTCGTACCAGAGATCTAAAGTAAGGAAGAAATCATTTCT
>NC_090748.1:34466658-34469158 GCF_036898095.1 Palaemon carinicauda
TATACCCACATATGTATATATATATATATATATATATATATATATATATATATATATGTTTGTGTATATATATGTATATATGTATATATATGTATATATATGTATATGTATATATATATATATATGTATATATGTATATATATGTATATATATATATATATATATATATATATATATATATATATATATATATATATATATGTATATATATATATACTTATATATCCATATATATACATATATATATATATATATATATATATATATATATATATATATATATATATATACATATACATACAATTATTGTTAGGACTCTTAAATCCATAGATATTCACACAAGGGTTACATAACGCTGATGCTGTTACCCAAACAAATCACTTATATAATAATTGAATTTGAACAGAGAATCCTCGTGAATTACAGGAATAAAAGAAAAATGTAATATGCAAAAAAGTTCGTAATCCATCGTTCATCATGAGGATAAATATAATACTGGAAGAACATATCTAATCCAGAAAAACCTTAAGAAATGAGGAACGTTGTTAATTAAGCGTCCGAACAGTTAAGAATAATAGAGTAAGGCATAAACACTTATTGCATATTTGCAAATCATGAACAATGTTAATTAAGCGTCTGAACAGTCAAGAACGATAGAGTAAGGCATAAACACTATTTGTAATTCTCAGTAATTAACAGGGCTCTGTATTGGCAGAAAATACAAATAAAATTGTTAAATTTTGATTCGATAAAAATACCTTTAGTAATTAGGGAAAATCTTCCTGGGATTAGACGCAAAATAGAGTAGCATTTTCTGCTATGTAACATATTTTCAAGGGAAAGACCATGTTATGCGAATATAATTCGCCAAGTAATGAACCAAGAGCACTTCAAGTGACACCAGGTATTACACTCTTATAGCCACTATGGTGGCTATCAACAACTATTTTTTTTATATTAAAACAATAAAATATGTTGAGAAAAGACTCACCTACTCTTATTTGTTTGAATTTGAAAATAATGGGTTCGCGATAAACACAGTAAAAAATTCATTAAAATCAATGCCAATCATACTAACCTTCTGGCCACAATCAAGTGGTCTGTTCAATATTGAAAATTGTAAGAAGTCATAGCAAGCCTTTTCTAAAGTCAAACTTTAAACTAGGATGCATATAATTACCTTCGCCATGACTATTTAGATGTTTTCACATAAGACGTTCAGTAAGGTTAAACTTCCACAAATAAATACCCCCAACAGATTAACATTACTCATTCTAAAGAAACTATAAAACAAAATCTTTCGCTAACTTCCGAAAAATATGCGAGCACTTGAGAGCTAAGGCATCAGCTGTCTACACACAAAAACAGAAAGAAAATGCCATTTATGTCCACACCTCTGTAATTGTCAAAGTCCAATATAAGTGTTTTATTTTATGGGACTTATAGCCTAAACTAAGGATAAGTGACTGAAGAGGAGGGAGTGAAGAGGGCTTGGGTGAATCATGTCAGAAGTAGACTGTCGAAAGAGAGGTGAAGTACTCTACAGTATTATGTGATGTGACGAAGTTAAGAAAAGATTTGGAGAAGTGTTTGTTGGAGTAAAATGTTTTCTATAGAAATAGTAGGAATAGATTCATTAAGGAAACGACCCCTTCGTTTTAGGATAAAAGAGAGAGAGAGAGAGAGAGAGAGAGAGAGAGAGAGAGAGAGAGAGAGAGAGAGAGAGAGAGAGAGAGAGAGAGAGAGAGATAAAAGTAAATTTTTTTTACCATTGTTAAATCGTTTTCATAATACCTATAATAACCTCATAACTTCTCACATTCCTCATAAATCTTCCTGCACATATATTAATTCTTTATGGCGTCAATAAACTACATTTCATGAGGATATCGAGAAACTGGGTGCTATTAGAGCATCGATACGCCACACAACTGATTATAAATTATAATAAAACACTCTTTTCCTACTGTATAAGCAGGGCTCCTTAACTTTTTTCCTTAGAAGGGTCACACTGTGATTTCAAATACATATGGTGGCCTCATATTTTAATTATAAATTTTCATTAAATATGAAACCACTTATATACAGTAGACCACTTATTGCTAAGTGAGCACTGTTCCTATAAGTAAAAAGGCATTTAATAGTTTTTTTTATTGAACAAAACAGACAGGGTTTGGCTAATACTATTAAAGTAATTTCAATGGGAAATAATGTTGCATTTTATTTGCAAGTTTGCAATATCTATTCCAATAGTGTACAAATAGTCTTATTTGATTGATATGTTCATTAGTAACCTTTTAGGGAGCTTAAATTTTACTATATTCATCCGGGAAAAAGTTTACTCACATGTATTTACCAAAAAAAATCAAAAGCCTTCCACTAGCAAAGTTTTCACACAAAAATTTGTTGAGCAAAGAGGAATAGAATCCTAATAGGCTATTTTGTTTGAAAGTTCTTTTCAAGGCATAATTTTTTTGTAATCTATAATTTCCATCTGATA
>NC_090748.1:34474158-34484158 GCF_036898095.1 Palaemon carinicauda
TTCCTCCTATTACTTCTTTCGAAATTTTTAGAGACTCGTTCTGTTATTCTTAATGTTTATCTGTGTTATTAATGTATATGTTATTTTTAGAGGTAGGACAAATGCCTGACTTGTTTTCAATTCCTTGTCAACAATAAGAATAAGAGCATATTTGGGTAATTATATATATATATATATATATATATATATATATATATATATATATATATATATATATATATATCAACACAACATCGTGTTCAAATTGAAATAAATTTCTACCTCAAACTTGGGATCGAACGCCAGCCCCTTCTAATGAAAGGCTAGATTAGTGTCAGGTTCGGATTTCCTTTTATGGGCTCTCGTGGCATGGTTGGTTTCGACCTGGCCTTTCATTAGAAGGGGCTGGCGTTCGATCCCAAGTATGAGGTAGAAATTTATTTCAATTTGAACACAATGTTGTGTTGATATTTATCCATATTGACTCATTAGGGGTAATTTGAATGAATTACTACCAATTGTGTCACGTGGTGGCCCGGGGAAATCGGGTAAAACTCGCTGGTAAGAGACTGATGTCTCACCAGGTAAATCCTCGGACAGCTAGATTAGTGTCAGGTTCGGATTTCCTTTTATGGGCTCTCGTGGCATGGTTGGTTTCGACCTGGCCTTTCATTAGAAGGGGCTGGCGTTCGATCCCAAGTATGAGGTAGAAATTTATTTCAATTTGAACACGATGTTGTGTTGATATTTATCCATATTGACTCATTAGGGGTAATTTGAATGAATTACTACCAATTGTGTCACGTGGTGGCCCGGGGAAATCGGGTAAAACTCGCTGGTAAGAGACTGATGTCTCACCAGGTAAATCCTCGGACAGCTAGATTAGTGTCAGGTTCGGATTTCCTTTTATGGGCTCTCGTGGCATGGTTGGTTTCGACCTGGCCTTTCATTAGAAGGGGCTGGCGTTAGATCCCAAGTATGAGGTAGAAATTTATTTCAATTTGAACACGATGTTGTGTTGATATTTATCCATATTAACTCATTAGTGGTAATTTGAATGAATTACTACCAATTGTGTCACGTGGTGGCCCGGGGAAATCGGGTAAAACTCGCTGGTAAGAGACTGATGTCTCACCAGGTAAATCCTCGGACAGCTAGATTAGTGTCAGGTTCGGATTTCCTTTTATGGGCTCTCGTGGCATGGTTGGTTTCGACCTGGCCTTTCATTAGAAGGGGCTGGCGTTCGATCCCAAGTATGAGGTAGAAATTTATTTCAATTTGAACACGATGTTGTGTTGATATTTATCCATATTGACTCATTAGGGGTAATTTGAATGAATTACTACCAATTGTGTCACGTGGTGGCCCGGGGAAATCGGGTAAAACTCGCTGGTAAGAGACTGATGTCTCACCAGGTAAATCCTCGGACAGCTAGATTAGTGTCAGGTTCAGATTTCCTTTTATGGGCTCTCGTGGCATGGTTGGTTTCGACCTGGCCTTTCATTAGAAGGGGCTGGCGTTCCATCCCAAGTATGAGGTAGAAATTTATTTCAATTTGAACACGATGTTGTGTTGATATTTATCCATATTGACTCATTAGTGGTAATTTGAATGAGTTACTACCAATATTGTCACGTGGTGGCCCGGGGAAATCGGGTAAAACTCGCTGGTAAGAGACTGATGTCTCACCAGGTAAATCCTCGGACAGCTAGATTAGTGTCAGGTTCGGATTTCCTTTTATGGGCTCTCGTGGCATGGTTGGTTTCGACCTGGCCTTTCATTAGAAGGGGCTGGCGTTCGATCCCAAGTATGAGGTAGAAATTTATTTCAATTTGAACACGATGTTGTGTTGATATTTATCCATATTGACTCATTAGGGGTAATTTGAATGAATTACTACCAATTGTGTCACGTGGTGGCCCGGGGAAATCGGGTAAAACTCGCTGGTAAGAGACTGATGTCTCACCAGGTAAATCCTCGGACAGCTAGATTAGTGTCAGGTTCAGATTTCCTTTTATGGGCTCTCGTGGCATGGTTGGTTTCGACCTGGTCTTTCATTAGAAGGGGCTGGCGTTCGATCCCAAGTATGAGGTAGAAATTTATTTCAATTTGAACACGATGTTGTGTTGATATTTATCCATATTGACTCATTAGGGGTAATTTGAATGAATTACTACCAATTGTGTTACGTGGTGGCCCGGGGAAATCGGGTAAAACTCGCTGGTAAGAGACTGATGTCTCACCAGGTAAATCCTCGGACAGCTAGATTAGTGTCAGGTTCGGATTTCCTTTTATGGGCTCTCGTGGCATGGTTGGTTTCGACCTGGCCTTTCATTAGAAGGGGCTGGCGTTCGATCCCAAGTATGAGGTAGAAATTTATTTCAATTTGAACACGATGTTGTGTTGATATTTATCCATATTGACTTATTAGGGGTAATTTGAATGAATTACTACCAATTGTGTCACGTGGTGGCCCGGGGAAATCGGGTAAAACTCGCTGGTAAGAGACTGATGTCTCACCAGGTAAATCCTCGGACAGCTAGATTAGTGTCAGGTTCAGATTTCCTTTTATGGGCTCTCGTGGCATGGTTGGTTTCGACCTGGTCTTTCATTAGAAGGGGCTGGCGTTCGATCCCAAGTATGAGGTAGAAATTTATTTCAATTTGAACACGATGTTGTGTTGATATTTATCCATATTGACTCATTAGGGGTAATTTGAATGAATTACTACCAATTGTGTTACGTGGTGGCCCGGGGAAATCGGGTAAAACTCGCTGGTAAGAGACTGATGTCTCACCAGGTAAATCCTCGGACAGCTAGATTAGTGTCAGGTTCGGATTTCCTTTTATGGGCTCTCGTGGCATGGTTGGTTTCGACCTGGCCTTTCATTAGAAGGGGCTGGCGTTCGATCCCAAGTATGAGGTAGAAATTTATTTCAATTTGAACACGATGTTGTGTTGATATTTATCCATATTGACTTATTAGGGGTAATTTGAATGAATTACTACCAATTGTGTCACGTGGTGGCCCGGGGAAATCGGGTAAAACTCGCTGGTAAGAGACTGATGTCTCACCAGGTAAATCCTCGGACAGCTAGATTAGTGTCAGGTTCGGATTTCCTTTTATGGGCTCTCGTGGCATGGTTGGTTTCGACCTGGCCTTTCATTAGAAGGGGCTGGCGTTCGATCCCAAGTATGAGGTAGAAATTTATTTCAATTTGAACACGATGTTGTGTTGATATTTATCCATATTGACTCATTAGGGGTAATTTGAATGAATTACTACCAATTGTGTCACGTGGTGGCCCGGGGAAATCGGGTAAAACTCGCTGGTAAGAGACTGATGTCTCACCAGGTAAATCCTCGGACAGCTAGATTAGTGTCAGGTTCGGATTTCCTTTTATGGGCTCTCGTGGCATGGTTGGTTTCGACCTGGCCTTTCATTAGAAGGGGCTGGCGTTCGATCCCAAGTATGAGGTAGAAATTTATTTCAATTTGAACACGATGTTGTGTTGATATTTATCCATATTGACTCATTAGGGGTAATTTGAATGAATTACTACCAATTGTGTCACGTGGTGGCCCGGGGAAATCGGGTAAAACTCGCTGGTAAGAGACTGATGTCTCACCAGGTAAATCCTCGGACAGCTAGATTAGTGTCAGGTTCGGATTTCCTTTTATGGGCTCTCGTGGCATGGTTGGTTTCGACCTGGCCTTTCATTAGAAGGGGCTGGCGTTCGATCCCAAGTATGAGGTAGAAATTTATTTCAATTTGAACACGATGTTGTGTTGATATTTATCCATATTGACTCATTAGGGGTAATTTGAATGAATTACTACCAATTGTGTCACGTGTTGGCCCGGGGGAATCGGGTAAAACTCGCTGGTAAGAGACTGATGTCTCACCAGGTAAATCCTCGGACAGCTAGATTAGTGTCAGGTTCGGATTCCCTTTTATGGGCTCTCGTGGCATGGTTGGTTTCGACCTGGCCTTTCATTAGAAGGGGCTGGCGTTCGATCCCAAGTATGAGGTAGAAATTTATTTCAATTTGAACACGATGTTGTGTTGATATTTATCCATATTGACTCATTAGGGGTAATTTGAATGAATTACTACCAATTGTGTCACGTGGTGGCCCGGGGAAATCGGGTAAAACTCGCTGGTAAGAGACTGATGTCTCACCAGGTAAATCCTCGGACAGCTAGATTAGTGTCAGGTTCGGATTTCCTTTTATGGGCTCTCGTGGCATGGTTGGTTTCGACCTGGCCTTTCATTAGAAGGGGCTGGCGTTCGATCCCAAGTATGAGGTAGAAATTTATTTAAATTTGAACACGATGTTGTGTTGATATTTATCCATATTGACTCATTAGGGGTAATTTGAATGAATTACTACCAATTGTGTCACGTGTTGGCCCGGGGAAATCGGGTAAAACTCGCTGGTAAGAGACTGATGTCTCACCAGGTAAATCCTCGGACAGCTAGATTAGTGCCAGGTTCGGATTTCCTTTTATGGGCTCTCGTGGCATGGTTGGTTTCGACCTGGCCTTTCATTAGAAGGGGCTGGCGTTCGATCCCAAGTATGAGGTAGAAATTTATTTCAATTTGAACACGATGTTGTGTTGATATTTATCCATATTGACTCATTAGGGGTAATTTGAATGAATTACTACCAATTGTGTCACGTGGTGGCCCGGGGAAATCGGGTAATACTCGCTGGTAAGAGACTGATGTCTCACCAGGTAAATCCTCGGACAGCTAGATTAGTGTCAGGTTCGGATTTCCTTTTATGGGCTCTCGTGGCATGGTTGGTTTCGACCTGGCCTTACATTAGAAGGGGCTGGCGTTCGATCCCAAGTATGAGGTAGAAATTTATTTCAATTTGAACACGATGTTGTGTTGATATTTATCCATATTGACTCATTAGGGGTAATTTGAATGAGTTACTACCAATTGTGTCGCGTGGTGGCCCGGGGAAATCGGGTAAAACTCGCTGGTAAGAGACTGATGTCTCACCAGGTAAATCCTCGGACAGCTAGATTAGTGTCAGGTTCGGATTTCCTTTTATGGGCTCTCGTGGCATGGTTGGTTTCGACCTGGCCTTTCATTAGAAGGGGCTGGCGTTCGATCCCAAGTATGAGGTAGAAATTTTTTTCAATTTGAACACGATGTTGTGTTGATATTTATCCATATTGACTCATTAGGGGTAATTTGAATGAATTACTACCAATTGTGTCACGTGGTGGCCCGGGGAAATCGGGTAAAACTCGCTGGTAAGAGACTGATGTCTCACCAGGTAAATCCTCGGACAGCTAGATTAGTGTCAGGTTCGGATTTCCTTTTATGGGCTCTCGTGGCATGGTTGGTTTCGACCTGGCCTTTCATTAGAAGGGGCTGGCGTTCGATCCCAAGTATGAGGTAGAAATTTATTTCAATTTGAACACGATGTTGTGTTGATATTTATCCATATTGACTCATTAGGGGTAATTTGAATGAATTACTACCAATTGTGTCACGTGGTGGCCCGGGGAAATCGGGTAAAACTCGCTGGTAAGAGACTGATGTCTCACCAGGTAAATCCTCGGACAGCTAGATTAGTGTCAGGTTCGGATTTCCTTTTATGGGCTCTCGTGGCATGGTTGGTTTCGACCTGGCCTTTCATTAGAAGGGGCTGGCGTTCGATCCCAAGTATGAGGTAGAAATTTATTTCAATTTGAACACGATGTTGTGTTGATATTTATCCATATTGACTCATTAGTGGTAATTTGAATGAATTACTACCAATTGTGTCACGTGGTGGCCCGGGGAAATCGGGTAAAACTCGCTGGTAAGAGACTGATGTCTCACCAGGTAATTCCTCGGACAGCTAGATTAGTGTCAGGTTCGGATTTCCTTTTATGGGCTCTCGTGGCATGGTTGGTTTCGACCTGGCCTTCCATTAGAAGGGGCTGGCGTTCGATCCCTAGTATGAGGTAGAAATTTATTTCAATTTGAACACGATGTTGTGTTGATATTTATCCATATTGACTCATTAGGGGTAATTTGAATGAATTACTACCAATTGTGTCACGTGGTGGCCCGGGGAAATCGGGTAAAACTCGCTGGTAAGAGACTGATGTCTCACCAGGTAAATCCTCGGACAGCTAGATTAGTGTCAGGTTCGGATTTCCTTTTATGGGCTCTCGTGGCATGGTTGGTTTCGACCTGGCCTTTCATTAGAAGGGGCTGGCGTTCGATCCCAAGTATGAGGTAGAAATTTATTTCAATTTGAACACGATGTTGTGTTGATATTTATCCATATTGACTCATTAGGGGTAATTTGAATGAATTACTACCAATTGTGTCACGTGGTGGCCCGGGGAAATCGGGTAAAACTCGCTGGTAAGAGACTGATGTCTCACCAGGTAAATCCTCGGACAGCTAGATTAGTGTCAGGTTCGGATTTCCTTTTATGGGCTCTCGTGGCATGGTTGGTTTCGACCTGGCCTTTCATTAGAAGGGGCTGGCGTTCGATCCCAAGTATGAGGTAGAAATTTATTTCAATTTGAACACGATGTTGCGTTGATATTTATCCATATTGACTCATTAGTGGTAATTTGAATGAGTTACTACCAATATTGTCACGTGGTGGCCCGGGGAAATCGGGTAAAACTCGCTGGTAAGAGACTGATGTCTCACCAGGTAAATCCTCGGACAGCTAGATTAGTGTCAGGTTCGGATTTCCTTTTATGGGCTCTCGTGGCATGGTTGGTTTCGACCTGGCCTTTCATTAGAAGGGGCTGGCGTTCGATCCCAAGTATGAGGTAGAAATTTATTTCAATTTGAACACGATGTTGTGTTGATATTTATCCATATTGACTCATTAGGGGTAATTTGAATGAATTACTACCAATTGTGTCACGTGGTGGCCCGGGGAAATCGGGTAAAACTCGCTGGTAAGAGTCTGATGTCTCACCAGGTAAATCCTCGGACAGCTAGATTAGTGTCAGGTTCGGATTTCCTTTTATGGGCTCTCGTGGCATGGTTGGTTTCGACCTGGCCTTTCATTAGAAGGGGCTGGCGTTCGATCCCAAGTATGAGGTAGAAATTTATTTCAATTTGAACACGATGTTGTGTTGATATTTATCCATATTGACTCATTAGGGGTAATTTGAATGAATTACTACCAATTGTGTCACGTGGTGGCCCGGGGAAATCGGGTAAAACTCGCTGGTAAGAGACTGATGTCTCACCAGGTAAATCCTCGGACAGCTAGATTAGTGTCAGGTTCGGATTTCCTTTTATGGGCTCTCGTGGCATGGTTGGTTTCGACCTGGCCTTTCATTAGAAGGGGTTGGCGTTCGATCCCAAGTTTGAGGTAGAAATTTATTTCAATTTGAACACGATGTTGTGTTGATATTTATCCATATTGACTCATTAGGGGTAATTTGAATGAATTACTACCAATTGTGTCACGTGGTGGCCTGGGGAAATCGGGTAAAACTCGCTGGTAAGAGACTGATGTCTCACCAGGTAAATCCTCGGACAGCTAGATTAGTGTCAGGTTCGGATTTCCTTTTATTGGCTCTCGTGGCATGGTTGGTTTCGACCTGGCCTTTCATTAGAAGGGGCTGGCGTTCGATCCCAAGTATGAGGTAGAAATTTTTTTCAATTTGAACACGATGTTGTGTTGATATTTATCCATATTGACTCATTAGTGGTAATTTGAATGAGTTACTACCAATTGTGTCACGTGGTGGCCCGGGGAAATCGGGTAAAACTCGCTGGTAAGAGACTGATGTCTCACCAGGTAAATCCTCGGACAGCTAGATTAGTGTCAGGTTCGGATTTCCTTTTATGGGCTCTCGTGGCATGGTTGGTTTCGACCTGGCCTTTCATTAGAAGGGGCTGGCGTTCGATCCCAAGAATGAGGTAGAAATTTATTTCAATTTGAACACGATGTTGTGTTGATATTTATCCATATTGACTCATTAGGGGTAGTTTGAATGAATTACTACCAATTGTGTCACGTGGTGGCCCGGGGAAATCGGGTAAAACTCGCTGGTAAGAGACTGATGTCTCACCAGGTAAATCCTCGGACAGCTAGATTAGTGTCAGGTTCGGATTTCCTTTTATGGGCTCTCGTGGCATGGTTGGTTTCGACCTGGCCTTTCATTAGAAGGGGCTGGCTTTCGATCCCAAGTATGAGGTAGAAATTTATTTCAATTTGAACACGATGTTGTGTTGATATTTATCCATATTGACTCATTAGGGGTAATTTGAATGAGTTACTACCAATTGTGTCGCGTGGTGGCCCGGGGAAATCGGGTAAAACTCGCTGGTAAGAGACTGATGTCTCACCAGGTAAATCCTCGGACAGCTAGATTAGTGTCAGGTTCGGATTTCCTTTTATGGGCTCTCGTGGCATGGTTGGTTTCGACCTGGCCTTTCATTAGAAGGGGCTGGCGTTCGATCCCAAGTATGAGGTAGAAATTTTTTTCAATTTGAACACGATGTTGTGTTGATATTTATCCATATTGACTCATTAGGGGTAATTTGAATGAATTACTACCAATTGTGTCACGTGGTGGCCCGGGGAAATCGGGTAAAACTCGCTGGTAAGAGACTGATGTCTCACCAGGTAAATCCTCGGACAGCTAGATTAGTGTCAGGTTCGGATTTCCTTTTATGGGCTCTCGTGGCATGGTTGGTTTCGACCTGGCCTTTCATTAGAAGGGGCTGGCATTCGATCCCAAGTATGAGGTAGATATATATATATATATATATATATATATATATATATATATAGATATATATATATATATATATATATATATATATATATATATATATATATATATATATATATATATATATATATATATATATATATACACACGTAAGAGATGTAAAATCTAACCACTCCCATATATCCAATCCCTTCAAATTTGAGAGGAAATTTCTCTTCATGTTTTCAAGCAAGTGACGCATCATATACCACAAATCATCAAACAGATAAAAGCATAAACGTTCCATTGATCAGAATTAAACTTCGATAAGTGTAAAATAATGGCAAAATAACAAGCAATAACTAAATGAATTTGGAGGGAAAATTATATTTCAAAGAAGGAATTATTTAGTAGCCTCTTCCATTAACCAATAATTCCTTTGAATCTTGGCACCTATTCTCACAATAATTACTTGCAAATATTACATTTCTTTCCCGTCATTCAGAATTATTCATTTGAAATAGATAAATCCTTGATTTAAAGCATACAAGTATATTCATTTTCAAGTTTTTGCTACCTTTCTTTACCATATTTTTTGGGGGGATCAGCAATTTAATGGTCATTCAATAGGTTTTTTTCAAATATAATTTCCTCGTTAAGGTCTCCACATAAGAAACTGATAATCCATCAGCCAATTACGCTTAGTGAGGAGACCGTAATCATATCCATGAATTCATATTTAATAACCTCTCATTTCAATGTTTATATCGCCATCCAATTTAGGAATCTAATCTTTCCAATTATTGCGATTATATGCCTGATGCTATGCATTTCAATTACATATAAAAAAATCATACCACTTTCTCACTTGAATATATTTCTTCGTGGGCCCTCTTCAGTTCGGTTCGAGAATTAAAGTACTTTATATCACTTCAGATTAGTTCACTAGTATATGTTAGAGCAGACTGTCTAGATCCAGCGACAGGTTCAAGACTCCAAATCTTGACCAGTCGAAACAATAGAACGATGATATGCTAGTTCTTAATTTAAAGAAAGTGGTAAAAAGGTAATAATACAGGATTCCTGATAGGAACCACATTTAACATTAGTATTGCTCCAAATAGCAAGCCAGGGAGGGATATTAATTTAGAATTTACATTAAATTCTTACTGCTGTGTTTGTATTTATGCATGACCTTGGCTTCAGTAAACAAATTTTATAACAACTGGACTATAACCAGAAGAAATAATACACCGATCAAGAGGAGAAAAGTGGCGATATACAAATAAAAAGCCAGACTATTATTTCTAACAATA
>NC_090748.1:34496658-34501658 GCF_036898095.1 Palaemon carinicauda
CTTCTAAATTCTTTCGAAGGATATCAAAACGACTTTTGATTGCATTTATACATTCTTTTAAAGGATTTGATATATTAGTTGTAGGCGTTAATACATGGAAAGGCATTCTAACTGGGGTACCATACAATGCTTCGTGCGGGGACATTTTAATTGATATATGATATGAATGACTCAGAGTACTCAGTACCGCAGGTATTGCAATATCCCAGTTGGGGTCTGATATCTCTAGTGTTACTCTTGATATATTTAAAACCTTCCTATTTGCTCTTTCCTCAAGCCCATTCGACTCTGGGTGATATATCATGGTATTTATTTTCTTTATGCTAAGGAGTTCACACAATGAGGTAAGAAAGTGATTATTAAATTCTCCACCCGAGTCTGAGATTATCATGTGTGGAATTCCATGTTTAAAAATGTAACACTCGTAAAACTTCCTAGCGCATTCAATCGCAGTTTTAGTTTTAAGCGCTATTAGTTCTGTATATCGAGTTAAAGCATCTACAATTACTAAGAGGTGCTTATTTCCTTTGTCTGACTCGTAAAATCCTGTTAATAAATCTAAATATATCCTTTCAAAGGGTTGATTGGGCACGGGATAAGCCCCTAGGCTGACAGGTGTTTTCGTATGCCCTTTGTTTTCCTGAAATGTGTGACAATTAGCTACGTGTTTTTTATATCTGTAAGGATCGTATGCCAATAAAAAAACGATTTGACTTTCCGTGACACTAATGAGAACCCAGGATGTCCATGCAATGGATTTGCATGCAACCAATTTAGGACAGTGGAAATAAGTGAGATTGTTACCACTACCTGGTCGTTAGCTACATGTGGTGTATTGCGGGTTTTCCTTGTCACGGTCCTACACAGAATATTGTCTTTGATTATATAATTCTGCTGCTTATACTTTATATATTCCTTTTCCTTATGATTGCCTTTCAAAGCATTTATAATTTTTTCTAATTTCTGATCTTTTCTTTGTTCAGTCTGTAATAATTCAGCACTCCAGCCGAAATCTTCTTGTTCAGATATCGTTTTAACAATAGGCATGGATGTTGATATATCTATTAATTCCGCTAAAGGCTCCGTACAAGATGACAAGGGGTTTCGTGATAATGCATCAGCAATGATATTTGCTTTCCCAGGTAAATACCCGATTTTCGCGCCAAAGTCTTGAATGATCAAATGCCACCGAGTTCGTTAGGGGCTGTGGTTGTAGCCTTTAAAGAAGTCGGTTAGTGGTTTATGATCAGTAAGAACCTTAACGGGATAACCGTATATTATGAACTTAAAATGCACTAGTGAATTAACAATAGCTAGCCCTTCCTTGTCTATTACTGCATACTTACTTTCGGAAGTTCTCAGTTTTTGAGAATAAAAAGCTATCGGGAAAAATTGTTTTTCATATTGCTGAAGCAATACCCCTCCTACTCCTAAGTCTGAGGCGTCTGTTGCAATGAAGAATTCCTTACCGAAGTCAGGAAATTTTAAGATAGGAGAACTACACAGTTCATCTTTCAAGGTATTAAACGCCTGTTGATGCTGCTCAGACCATATGAAATCTACGCCCTTCTTCGTAAGATCAGTTAAGGGAGCGGCTATTATTGATTAATTGCGTATAAAACGCCTGTAATATCCACTACAACCCAGAAATTGCTGTATTCCCTTGACATAAGTAGGTATCGGAAAGTTACGGATAGCCGACACCTTATCATGGACTACTTTAAGACCTTTTCTTGACACCATAAAACCCAAAGAGACTAATTCTGTTTTGAAAAATTCACACTTACTAATCTTTACCCTTAAGTTATGTTGTCTTAGTCTCTTTAGTACTAGTTCTAATTTACGTAGATGTTCTTCTAAGGTGTTGGAAAAGATTACAAGGTCGTCCATATAGGCATACAATATATCCCCTAGCAAGTCTCCAAACACTATGTTAATCATTCTTGTAAATGTTATGGGAGCACAACGTAAACCAAAAATCATCCGTAAAAATTCATAATGTCGCCTGGCTGTGCTGAAGGCTGTGTATGGGATACTATTTTCCTCTAATGATATCTGGTGAAAGCCTTTAAGTAAGTCCAAACTGGTAAAATATTTATTCTGACCTAACAAAGATAAAATATTGTCAGTACATGGCACTGGGAATCGATCAGGGATCGTCTCCTCGTTTAGGCGACGGAAGTCTACTCAGATACGCCATGTTCGATCTTTTTTTCGGTACAACTATTAATGGAAAATTATAAGGCCTGTTCGATTTCCTAATGACTCCTTCTTCTAGCATTTTACCTACTTCATCATTTATTTCATTCTGGAATTTCATAGGGAGTCTCTACGAGGGAACATAGATAATTTTCTGCTTTTCCTTTAACCTTATTTGATGCTCGATCACATCTGTTTTTCCTAAGAATCCATCCGTAGTGGAAAAAACATTATGATATTCAGTTAAAAGTCCAAAAATTTTCTGCTGAATTTCTTCGTCTTGAATGTCTTTATTGATTTTATTTTTAATATATTGCAAAAGGGATTCATCCGCAACTGATTGAGCGTGATTGATTTCAGCAACGGTGAGAATACGATGTTTATAAACTTCTACATCCAAGATATGTTGATTATTGTGAATTACTGAATTGGCATTTAAATGATTACAGACTTCAATATTATATTGTTGATGTGAGCCTACTGTATAAATAGCTTATGTGACAGACAATCCGTTAGTTTTCAAAGTGTCGGAAAGGATTAATATTTCAGATCCCGGTAATGTTTTCTTTACTTGCACTATTAAATTCGAAGGTACGTTTGGCTCGATAGATTGCGTGCAAGATGATATTATGGGTGAACGAGAATTCTGTTGGGTCGCGTATATTATTTCTTTATTGGTGAGAAAAGTTATTGGATCTTCAACGTACGTCACTGTTTTATTTGTCGTCTCCTTTTTATCCAAAACTGATTTTAACGTATTAGAAGACTTATAAAATTTTCCTTTGATATACACGCCGTGCTTGGCAGGGGCTAAGAAAATGTTTTGATTGCCCATAGATGGGTATCCTATAATTACAGCTGGATGCATATCAATGTTTTGTACAACGATAAAGGTATCGGCAAACGTGCGCTTACCGACCTTGAACTGAACATGAGTTACGCCTATTACATTTAATTCATTATTTCCTATAGCCGAGAGTCTTACTCAGGATTTTTCTATTGGAAAGCTCAAAAACAACAAATGATGTGTCCTCAAATCTATGATATTACGTTGACTATCAGAGTCAAAAAATAATGTAAATGATCTGTGTTCTAAATTTACAGCATATAATGTTGGTCGTAACTCATTTTGGCTTATTATTGTATGAATTCGTTTCCAATCTATGGGAGCATGCACTGATTTACTTAATTCGGCTTTGTGTTTCATAGGAAAATCTATTGCCTCACAATGATCTGATAAAACATTAAATTGATTATTCAATACAATTGATGTTGACATGAATGACCTTGACCCAACATCACTCTCTTCCCCACTGGAGTTAATTATGTGGTATTTGCTTTGCTCTGCACATTCTGAAAATTAGTCTGACCTTGCGAGGTCTGGTTTGACGACCCAGGATCAGCGTTATTCGAAGAACTGTTTGTTTGTTTCGGATTCTGAACTACATTGACGTTTGGCTGTTTCTTCTTATTGAAATGAGGATTTTTCTTTTTATTTCCACATGGAACTGACTGTGGAAATGACTGTGTATTTCTAGGATTCTGTTGTGTCTTATGCGAGTAGCACTGACAATATGAATGAGTCGAACTATTATGTATCGAAAAAATCTCATTCTGCAGTTTGCAATCAAGTGACCTTGACGTTTGCAATTATAACACGTCATTCCCGCAACTTGACTATTATAAACTACATTTACTTGTTGTGGCTTTGTTTCAATTTTTGCAAAAACTTGGGTTAACACGGGATCAAGATCAGGACACTTAGACCTGTGTATCTTTATCTGTTTATATGCATCCAATTCCGTACTTGCTGGCGTTAACTTTTTATCAAAACACCGCACTAAAGCTTCAGGCAACATAAGTGTCATGCAAGTTAAATACATTAATCGTAAAAAATCTTTCACGGAGAGGTTATCTCTAGTAACCGAAGTGGAATTACCTAAAATATCTTGATATTCATAAAAACCTATCGGCTATGAGAGCTGCTCTCTCAATAACATTAAGCCGAGCCATAGTGGCTTGATTAAGTGACGTTTGCAATTATAACACGTCATTCCCGCAACTTGACTATTATAAACTACATTTACTTGTTGTGGCTTTGTTTCAATTTTTGCAAATCTTGGGTTAACACGGGATCAAGATGAGGACACTTAGACATGTGTTTCTTTATCTGTTTATATACATCCAATTCCGTACTTGCTGGCGTTAACTTTTTATCAAAACACCGCACTAAAGCTTCAGGCAACATGAGTGTCATGCAAGTTAAATACATTAATAGTAAAAAATCTTTCACGGAGAGGTTATCTCTAGTAACCCAAGTGGAATTACCTAAAATATCTTGATATTCATAAAAACCTATCGGCTATGAGAGCTGCTCTCTCAATAACATTAAGCCGAGTCATAGTGGCCTGATTAAGTGTATTTCTTAAAGTTAAAACTACATCCAAGGCTTCTTCACCCCCATAGACCGCACGTAGCCTAAGTTTGAAATCATCCAAGGTAACTGCTTCTTGAAATGAAACACCCCTTAAATACACACTCGCATCTCCTTTAGAAAAGTCTATAAAACTTTTAGCTTCTTGTAATTGTACAAAAAGGTGTATGATTTGTTTGGCATTTAAATGGGCATCGACGGATGAAATCCATGACTCCACATTCTGAGGCAAGAACCCATTAACCGACCCTGAAAAGGAAGGATTGCAGAGCGAGCATTTACTAGTGTCACAATAGGAAGGGGGTTACCATGTCCTGCTATTGGGTTACTCGGTCCAGGGGCTGGGCTCACAGGGGGCGTCATGTTT
>NC_090748.1:34509611-34519611 GCF_036898095.1 Palaemon carinicauda
CATACATAAGATTTATTATATTACAACCTATAGTTTTATATATTTATTTACGCTATAAGTACCAGTAACTATTTTTGTTACTTAAAAGGTATGTGACAAATATCATTGCGACTTTGTCACTGGAATTATACCAGACTTCAATTGATGAACCAATCAACCTTACTTTGAGAAATCCATTGACATTGTCTACATGCTAAGCTGATATACTCGTATCAAAGTATTCATTAGCTTTGCTTTTCCAAAATAATATTATCACCAATTGCTGGAAACCATCGATTTATAAAAAAAAAAAAAAAAAAAAAAAAAAAAAAAAAAAAAAAAAAAAAAAAAAAAAAAGAAATGGACACTTGTACATTTTACTCATCATCACTCTCAAGGAAAAAAAATGTTTTCTATTTCTACTAATGTTTTTATTCTATTTTTTTTTATTTTATTTTTTAGTTGCAAATCTAAAATATGTAGGAGTCCGAGTAGAATATCTCTCAGTGCGATTCCACACCCCTGTTTTAAGCCTCTTCTATCATGTTTGATAATTTGAGTTAACCATCTAATCATTATCTACCACCATAAAACATTTTATTGCTCTTCCGGCTCATTTTATATGTGCAGTACACAGTCTTTTCTAACAGGGATTTACTCGGTAGCCTAATAACAATAGGAATGAAGAAAAGAAGTGAAGAAGGAAGGGGGGGGGGGGTTACTAAGATAGCCATAGGAGGTTGGGGTACCTCTGCGTCACAGTTACGTGATTAAGTAACACTTCTTCGAAACGCTCTGAAGGAAGGGAAGAAGTTCCTCTTTTTTCTAAGTGTAAACAGGTTAATTAAGCACATCTGACAATGCATTGTACCACCAAAAAATAGACCAATGTTTGAAACATTCATTGCTGTAGTTTCATGGAAATTCATAAGCCGGTTTGTCAGATATTTGGGGAAAAACACTATTACACGGCCTCTGGAAACGATAGTAGTCAGGACTTAATCGTAAATTTCGTATTTTCATTTTCCTTGTGGTTCTATTGCATCTGAGCACCACGTTTTCCTGTGGTTTTTACCACACACACAAACACACACACACACACACACACACACACATATATATATATATATATATATATATATATATATATATATATATATATATATATGTGTGTGTGTGTGTGTGTGTGTGTGTTTGTGTGTGTTAGTATTGCAGCAGCCTAGAGAATGAAACTGGGGACTGGGGAGAGAGCATTCGATTGTGGCTTGTAGATCAAGGCCAAGGCCCGTCATACCACCAACACTTCCATCACGGCACATCTTCAAGTTTCTGTCTAAGAGTCGAACGCTGGCACATTCATACAAACAGGCTTTTACTCCTTCCTCCCTGACAAAGACCCAGAAGAAAACCAGCACTATCCCTGATAATATATTGAATTTTCGCTATGGCAGTAACTTCCTAAAATTGTAATTGAGGACAAGATTAATAGAAGTAACATGTATATCAGGATTTACATTGTGTGCCACAGGAACCTTCACAGACACCTAGAAGAGGGAAGGAAGGTAATATAGAGGGCTGAGACATGGGATACAACCTGGATAAGTCATAACATGGAATAGATGGAAACCACGCACTACAGGACATCCGGTGCCACCGGGAGATTAGGAACATGTAGCAGATGGTACTCCCAATGGCTTCATTTAATTCTCCTTCCTCTGTTTTCCTGTCAAATATACCATCAGCAAGTACAACAAGGAAATGAATGGTGAACTGTTCCTACAGTGGTTAAATACACTCCTATAGAAGCCACTGGTATTGGAACTGACAATGTTCCATGCCACAGCACACTGACTGAGGAGAGTCATTGTCCCACCATTAAATCTCACCTCATAGAATGGTTAGAGTACAGAAGGTTTTTCTTCCAGCACTTTGCTACAAAGGCTGAGCTCCTTTGCGTATGTCATTAAAACAGGCGAGTGCCTGATTACAAGCTAGAAAATACCATTGGGGAATAGGGTCATGAGATCTTCCTTCTGCTTCCCACGCATCCCAAGGTCAATGCAATCAATCAGGTGCTGGTGCATATGAAATGGTAAGAACTCCTGACTCTAAATTTCATCAGAGCTGACCTGTAGGCCATGATGGAGGAAGCCAGAATTAGTCAGTGGCCATGAGTGCACAGGCCAGGGGCAGTATATTGATCACGAGTTTCGAGGACACTTGTAATTTAATATATAACATACATGACCTTATTGACCTTATCATTATTAGCCTCAACAGTGAAAAAGACGATTATATTGATTTGTTCATAGATAGAGATGGAGACTAAAAAATATGCCTGGGTATTAACTTTACTCTTTCTATCAGTCAAACTTGATGACACATATATCACCTAAGTCACCACCTTTCTCCTATCATAAACTTTTCCTAATAACATTTATTTTTCCAAATTTGTGAAAAGCTATTTCTTGGTGCTATTTAAAGTAGTTTATACAGAGCAGTCACTAGGTCCTATATTCATCAAATCTATCAAAATATATTAAGAGGTTGCCTACAATAAACCTTGACTCTCCTGAAGCCCGACTCAGGTTTGAGGGCTATGCCAACAACAAGGGCTGGTTGAAGAAGAATAAGTAAAATAGAAAAAAATAAATGAAAATATTGGATCAAACATCACACACATCCAAGTCTCCTTATGGGGTCAGTGCCATTAGTGCACAGTAGGCATTAATAGAGGGTATTATACGGTAAATGGAAGATCTAATTTGATGTTATTTTTCCTAAAATATTTTCATTTGATCGTTTGTTAGTTCTCTTGTAGTTCATTTCTTTGATTCCTTTCCTCACTGGGCCACTATCCCTGTTGGAGTCCTTGGGCTTATAGCATCCTCCTTGAATGCAATAATAATAATAATAATAATAATAATAATAATAATAATAATAATTATAATAATAATAATAATAATAATTTGTAGCGTAACCTCGGCACTAGTTACTCCCCATATAGACTCTACATAATTTGTGATCTTGTTGCAGCTCACCTATCCAACTGTCCTCCCTTGAATGACCCTGTTGGAACAAGCGTAAATCCAATATTCAATAACATTCAGCCCTGTCCCTTTGGGGCGTCACTAGTTTTCATGGATGGGATAAATACTGTATCTGCAATATTATATGAAATGAAGATTTGGTTTTTCATTTCCTATGGATACACCTCCCATGCTCATGCCCAATGACATACAGTATGATGGTGTACAATTGCCCATTGATGGGAAAAATAAATATATTAGGATTTCTTATTTATATTTATTATTAGGCAAGCGTTTTAGATTTATGGGGCAAAAGGAAAAAGGTTAAATCTCTGTTTTAAGCATAAATTGCAAAACAACCCTTTCCTTTTACCATAGCTACAATGCATGCGACATTGTCAACATTTGAAAAGACTCACACAGTCACACAGGGGGAGAGAGAGAGAGCCTTACCTTATTGCCTTACCTTATTTTTTGTTTGGGTTCCCCCAGGTCCCTCAGTGTGAGGCAACTCGTATATCCACCAGAGAGTTGCTAATACATCTTCCGGTGTATTTTGCATCTTCCAGTCTTGGATGGTCTGGGATGCATCTTAGGTATTTATCGAGCTGATTTTTAAACGCATCTACGCTCACTCCTGATATGTTTCTTAGATGAGCTGGCAGCACATTAAATAGTCGCTGCATTATCGATGCTGGTGCGTAGTGGATTAATGTCCTGTGCGCCTTTCTCAGTTTACCTGGAATGCTTTTTGGCACTATTAATCTACCTCTGCTTGCTCTTTCTGATACTTAAGCTCCATGATGTTTTCAGCAATTCCTTCTATTTGCTTCCATGCTTGTATTATCATGTAGCGTTTCTCTTCTCCTTTCTAGACTGTATAGTTTTAAAAATTGCAGTCTTTCCCAGTAATCAAGGTCCTTAACTTCTTCTATTCTAGCAGTATAGGACCTTTGTACACTCTCTATTTGCGCAATATCCTTTTGGTAGTGTGGTACCATATCACATTGCAGTACTCGAGTGTACTATGCACATAAGTTTTGTAAAGCATAATCATGTGTTCAGCTTTTCTTGTTTTAAAGTGTCTGAATAACATTCCCATTTTTGCTTTACATTTAGCCAACAGTGTTGCTATTTGGTCGTTGCATAACATATTCCTATTTAAAATTACACCAAGGTCTTTAATTGCTTCCTTGTTTGTGATAGTCTCATTATTAGGTCCCTTGTATGCATACACCATTCCTTCTCTGTTTCCATAATTTATTGATTCGAATTTATCGGAGTTAAATACCATCCTATTTATCTCCGCCCATTCATATATTTTGTTTAGATCTCTTTGTAGTGAGTTCCTATCTTCATCACAAGTAATTTCTCTACTTTTTCTTGTGTCATCGGCGAAACTTCTCACTACGGAGTTTCAACATCACAGTCTATGTCTGAGATCATAATAACAAATAGCAGTGCAGCTAATACCGTACCTTGGGGCACACCAGATATTACCTGGGCTTCATCTGATTTCTCGTCATTTGCAACCACTATCTGTTTTCTGTTTTGCAGGAATTCTTTTACCCATTTTCCTATCTTTCCCACAATATTATGCTTTCTCATTTTTTTCTCCAATATGTTATGGTCTACCTTGTCAAAGGCTTTTGCAAAATCTAGATAGATCACATCTGTGTCTTTTTCATTTATCATATTATTGTATATGTTTTCATAGTGAGCTATCAGTTGGGTCTGTGTACTTTTTTTAGGTACGAAACCGTGTTGACCCATATTAAACAAATTATTTTTGACCAAATGGTTCATTATTTTCTTTTTTATTACCCTCTCATACACTTTCATAATATGTGATGTTAGACTAACAGGTCTATAATTGCTTGCCTCTAGTCTTGATCCACTTTTGAAGATAGGGGTTATATAAGCTAATTTATGTTTAACATATATCTCGCTCATATCTATACTCTGTCTTAGCAGTATTGCAAGTGGCTTCGCGATAGTGTTTGCAGTTTTTTTTAACAAAATCGCTGGAACTCCATCTGGTCCGGCTGCCGATCCATTTTTAATTTCGTTTATAGCCGTAACAATATCTGCTTCATTAATATCTATATCCGTTAGATATTCAACATTTTCTTCTCTCATTTCTGTTTCATTATTCTCATTCGCAATTCTTGGCGTGAACTCACTCTTATATTTTTCTGCTAATATGTTGCATATTTCCTTTTTTTCATTCGTTAGCCGTCCTTCAATTCTTAGAGGGCCTATTTCTATTCTCCTTTTATTCATCTTTTTCGCATAAGAGTAAAGTACTTTGGGGTTTCTTTTTATATTTTGAAGTGTCCTTTCTTCTAAGTCCCTTTTTTCATTTTCTTACGACTGTATAATCTTTTGTTCTGCATTTTCTATCTTACATTTTATTTCCCTCATTTTCCACACATTTTTTTCTTTTGCAAGATTTTTCTTCCACTTTTTAATTTCTGAAATAAGATCCTTCTGTCTCTTGGTATGTACGTCTTTTGTTTATTGTTTTTTTTCGGTACATATTTTTCAACAATTTTCTCCAGTATTTTGTACAGTATATCCGTATTTACCTGTATATTATCACTTATAAATACATTTTTCCATTCTTTATTCAGTTCTTCATTTATTTCTGACCATTTTATATTCTTACTGTAAAAGTTATATTTTCCATATCCTTCCCAAAGTTTTGTGCTTTTGTTAATTCTGTGATCACTTGCTTTGGAATGAACTATCAATTCTATGACATTGTGGTCTGAAATTCCCGTGTTATACACTATTATTTCTTTAACATAATTCACCTCATTCACAAATACTAGATCTAAGACATTTTCCTTTCTTGTTGGAATGTGGTTTATTTGTTGCATATTATGTTCTAATAGCATCTTTAAGCTTTTCAAATTGCCTCTTATCTTCTGCGCTACTATTACTATCTTTTTATATGTATACATACAACCACTTTCTTCTATCCGTTCTTTCCAATCCACGAAAGGAAAGTTAAAATCTCCGGATAGGAGTATATTCCAGTCTTTATGGTTTCTACATATATCATCTATTTTTTTCTATTATTATGTCAAACTCCTTAGTGTTTGGGGGTCTGTAAACTACAATATTCATTAGTTTTTCAAATTCAAATTCTACCGCAATCAATTCACATTCTGTGTTGCTGTATTTTTCACATACTTTTCCTTGATTTATGTCTCTTCCATATATTGCGGTTCCCCCTTGATTCCTATTTTTTCTATCTGATCTATAAGTTTGGAAACCCTTTATCTGGTCATCACTGCCAGTCTCTTGGGAATACCATGTTTCACTTATATTTAATATATCTATTTTTTCAATTTGGGTTAGTTCTTCTAAGAACTCTATTTTCCTTTTAGAGTTACTCGTGACTAAACCCTGTGCATTCATTACTATTATGGTTTGTGTTTCATCCCCATTATTTAATATTGGTAATAATATGGATTCTCCCATGCTTCCTTCCTGTTCTGATATGATGTTCTTTTCTTCATTTCCCGGAATTCTGCCATTAAAAAATCCAACTTTTCTATTATATTTGCTCTTTCGCCTTCATATTTATTTGTGTGTGTATACCTGCAACTGTCCCCATATCTGCACCAACCCCTGGCATTATAGATGCATTCTTTGTAGTTGGGCTCTAAATGTGCAGGTTTGGGTTGAAAGGCCTCATATCTTGGGGCTCTTGGTTCAAAGCGCGGTATATACACGGCCTGCTTTTTTGTTTCTTTTTTTGTTTCTTTTTTGCTTTCATTTTTCTTTTCAGTTTTGCTGAGTTTTCTTACATTCATTCATGGTTGCAGGATGCATATATCGACATTTTTGTTGTAAATGCATCCTTTTCCTTCTTTTAGGTTTTTTGCATATTTTTGGATGGAGATCTCTGCATTCGTCTCCATATCCGTCTAAATATGCACATTTACCATATATTTCATAATTATGGCATATCTTTGGATGCTTGTAGTAGCATCTTTCGCCAAATCTGCAATTCCCTCTTTTCAGCATATTGCAGACTATATCCTTCTTTTCTATTTTTCTTGTTCTTGCTCTTCCCTAAAATTATGTAGGTCCGGGTAGAGTCTCTTGGGTCTATTATTTGCTTCCATCTGGTAATTTATTTCTTCATAAGTATGTTGTTGGATGGCATCATAGGTTATATCAATGATTTCTTCTGCATCCTTACACATATCCTGTTCATTGTTCTCTTCTTCTTCTTTTTCTTCTTCTTCTTCTTCTGTTTCTTCTTCTTCCTCTTCTTTATCTTCAACTACTTGCAGATTTAGTCTTGACTTAATTATATTTTCTATCCAGACTAAGCATGTTGAGCAGAATACCTTTGTGTCTTTATTTTTTATTTTTTGCTGTATTTCAGCACATGTGGGATGTGTTGGGACATGACAGGCATCACATTTTCTAATCAATTGTTGAGGATTATTAATGGAATACCATATCTTACATGTATTACACCATTTTGGCATTCTTTTTCCCATTGCATCAATCAGCATATTCACCATATTGGACTTCTTATTGTTCTTTGATGGAATGTGTTGATTGATGTAGACTTTCTTTATAAGTCTCTTTAACACTTGGATTTTCTTTGGAATTTCTTCTATTATTTTGCTGATGTTTTCCGCAGATTTGCTCCAGTTTATTGGATCATATTGTTTCAATATGTCTGCGAATATTTTTCCGTCACATTGGTTGACGTTACTAGTGACCTCTGTTATCAGACGGTCGAGCTCCTGTTTCGCCAACTCATGGAATTTATTTTTGCTGAGTCCAGCGATGTCTCTCCAAGCCTTGCCCGTGTTGTACATAGCCATCTTGATTAGATTTTTAGTAATTCACAAGATAACTATTCTATGCCGACGTTTTATCCCACTTCTCCGACCTCAAACTAATCACTGACTATTCACGAAAACTTGTAGCTATATTGCACTCGATAGCCTTTTGTTATCCGCGTTAAATCATGATATTTATAGGGGTCGCAAAAGTGTAATCACTCACTGGCACACAGATACAAAAATGAGAGAGAGAGAGAGAGAGAGAGAGAGAGAGAGAGAGAGAGAGAGAGAGAGAGAGAGAGTTGAGCAGTACAATATATAAATAAATCAGTAAAATGTCAGATAACAACCGACGTATATTCATTAATGTAATTTATTAGATAGAGGGAAAAAATAACTAAAAAATAGCCGCAACTCGGGAGAGATATTGTTTATGAGATCGGCCTTGTCCCTCGTTGATGTCACTCACTATCACGCAATTCCTTGTAATGTTGCTATATTCAACAGCATATTTGAAAAGGCTACATGATAGCTGTATCTTTTCCATTGCAGATATTACCATGATGTTTAGTAGGAACAGAGATACTATGTTTCACATCAATCCCTGAAATTTTTATTTTGATATGTGGATTATTCTAGGAACATTTTACTTCACCGCCAAAAAGTAACCATTCGACCTATATCGAAATAAACGTTTATTCTTACTTTTCTATGGCAGATGTCAACATGATACTTTATATGGACAGAATTTATATCCATTCCGTAAATTCCTGAAAGTTTTATTTAGAAACGGTAGGTATTGTACGAGTAATTTATCGGCACCGCCGAAAATCGTCCTCCCGTGGATATCGAACAAATTACTACTGTGACTTTTTTATTGTAGGTATCAATATGAAAATTGGTGTGAATGTAGTTCATAAAACATCCATCAAACTCTGTGAAAATCATTAGGATATCTTTAAGTCCCTAGGAGTAGATTGCTGCTTCAATCTAATTTGTGAGCTAAAAATCGTAACTTACAAACAAAACTGACAACAAGGGCATGCCCTACAGCAGGTATGAACATGAAAATTGGCAGAAACAAATCTTATATTCATGTAAATATTCAATAAAATCTAATTTGAATATGTTTATTGATATAGGAGTTGTTGATCCTTCCGCCGAAAATATCAGATACCCCCATCCGTCACTAATTTAAAAGGGAATGACTGGGCCATTGGGTTGGGTGAGATTCGTTCACGAAAATTTTAGCATTTCGCATAAGGTCACTCACTTCGGTATCACCAATAATTATAAACTGAAGCTAATTTGAGAGAGAGAGAGAGAGAGAGAGAGAGAGAGAGAGAGAGAGAGAGAGAGAGAGAGAGAGAGAAAGAGTGAGAGAGAGAGAGAGAGAGGAGAGAGAGAGAGAGAGAGAGAGAGAGAGAGAGAGAGGAGAGAGAGAGAGAGAGAGAGAAGTAATGGAGGGGGGTTAGGTAAGGTCCAGGAGGAGGGACAGGGTATATGGAGCTTTTTTTACAATTTTGTTTTCGTATCATTTTGCTTGGTAATCAAGTTTTTTTCCTCTTGATACAAAAACAAGTGTCTTTATTCTTCATAAATTAATTCCCAAAAACGTGTTTGTACTGTTTGT
This sequence comes from Palaemon carinicauda, assembly GCF_036898095.1. NCBI lineage: Eukaryota > Metazoa > Arthropoda > Malacostraca > Decapoda > Palaemonidae > Palaemon > Palaemon carinicauda. The sequence goes on from NC_090748.1 coordinate 34,519,070, forward strand.
GAAACCGACATTAGTGTCCCCTTATATCTTTACCTAAATCCTCTTAGGTAACATAAATTTGATGGGGATGACAGATCCAACGTACCCAAACCTAATGCGTTCAGACATTATCTGGATGAATGCTTGGATTCCTCTGAAAATCCCCCACCCCCATCAACTCCCCCAAAGCCTGATAGCGAGGGACAGAAATCATGAAAAAATAAAGGATGTATTTCAAACTAACATATTAGACTTGTTCCTATTCATTATATTTGGAGGAGACACAAAACATGGGTAATTAATAATGGGAGTTGTTAGAGTTTTAATTTTCTTTAATATGTAAGTAACAAACAAAAACTATGAACGGTACGTATTATGTAAGTTAAAATATATCTTATGTTCCAATATGTGTAACCACGGTATAACCACATCTACTGATAATAGACCCACCATTATTTATTACCACTTTCTTTAATAATACACTGATAACTTGGGAAAATGAATCTAACAAAACAGGAAGAGGCTTTGTGACTGCTATGAATTTCAAACGAAAGAGAAATAGT
>NC_090748.1:34531549-34541549 GCF_036898095.1 Palaemon carinicauda
GCCTAAGACTATATTGAAATGTTTATTCTTTGCTGAAGTTCATTTTAGGTATAAAATCTCTTAATGGGCTAATTGCTGAATACACTATTATCAATCTCTCTGAACTTATATATGTAGGTCCATTTGGGGAATTTCTTCCACACTCGCATCAGATTAATAATTATTATCCTGGGTCTTACGTTTCTGGTTATGGCACTAAATTATTCAAAATATGCTATAGACACTGCTGTGGTAGTCTTGGAGGGGTAATATCTTACATTTATATGTTCAAATTATTCTGATTTAATCAGCCTACAAAAATAATGTGCCATCTATAAATTCCGAGTTTGGTTGTAATACGAAAATATATTATATTTCCTTTGGTATTCGGATTTATCTTTTCAAACAGCAGATGGTCAATCCTGTCAGTGTGTAGACATGTCCAAAAGAAGCCTTGGAAATACGGAAAAAAATACCCCCGCCCCACATACAATCATGACTGTAGTTATTAGTTATACACAATATAATGCTATTGTTGACAGTCAATCGCAGATAAGAAACAATACCATACATTATTTGCAGAAGCTGGCAGACATTGACAAAGAACAACACAACACTGTACGATAAATATCAGAAGGAAAATGGTACGATTGACCTTAACTGAAAAGTCATCAGCTGATTTTTTTTTCTATATTGGACAGTGAATCTCAATCTCAAAGAGAGAGCAGCTTCGAAGATATTGCTTCGACTCCGACAGACAGTAAAAAAGTTTTTGATAGCTATAGAATTTGGACTCATAATTTCGGCTTGAAACGTTTTACTCTAACTATATAATGGATATGTGTATGGTAGAGTAATTTTGTGTGTGCTAGTGTAGTTTTATGTGTGTGTGCGCTAGTGTAGCTTTGTGTGTGTGTGTGCGATTGCAGTTTTGTGTGTTAGTGCTAATGTAGTTTTTTGCGTTTGGCTAGTATAGAAGTGTGTGTGTGCTAGTGTAGCTTTGTGTGTGTGCTAGAGTAGCATTTTGTGTGTGAGTGCTAGTGTAGCTTTGTGTATGTTTGTGCGAGTGCAGTATTGTGTGTTAGTGCTAATGTAGTTTTTTGTGTTGGGCTAGTATAGAAGTGTGTGTGTGCTAGTGTATTTTTTTCTGTGTGTGGTAGAGTAGCATTATGGATATGCGTGTGCTAGTGTAGCTTTGTGTGTGTTGGTGCTAATGTATTTTTTTTGTGTTTGGCTAGTATAGAAGTGTGTGTGTGCTAGTGTAGTTTTGTGTGTGTGTGTGTGTGCTAGAGTAGCAGTATGCGTGTGTTTGTGATTATGTAGTTTTGTTTGTGTTTGTGCTAGTATAGTTTTGTGTGTGCTAGTGTAGTTTTGTACGTATTCCATTGTGTTTTGTTTTTGCGTGCTGTTATAGCTTTGTGTGTGTTTGTGCGAGAACAGTTTTGTTTGTACGTGTGCTTGCATAATTTTGTGTGTGTGCTACTGTACTTTTGTGTGTGTTCTAGTATAGCTTTGTTTTTCTATGCTTATGTAGCTTTTTGCGTGTTTGTTAGAGATCAGTTTAGTGTGTGTTTGTGCTAGTGTAACTGTGAGTCTGAGTTTATTTCATTTTATTATTATTATCATTAATAGCAAAGCTACAACCCTAGTTGGAAAAGCTAGATGCTACAAGCCCAAGGGCTCCAACAGGGAAAAATAGCCCAGTGAGGAAAGGAAATAAGGAAATAAATAAATGATGAGAATAAATTAACAATATATCATTCTAAAAACAGTAACAACGTCGAAACAGATATGTCCTATATAAACTATTAACAACATTTAAACAGATATGTCATATATAAACTATAAAAAACTCATATCAGCCTGGTCAACATAAAAACATTTGCTCCAACTTTGAACTTTTGAAGTTCTACTGATTCAACTACCTGATTAGGAAGATCATTCCACAACTTGGTAACAGCTGGAATAAAACTTCTAGATTAATGTGTAGAATTGAGCCTCATGATGGAGAAGGCCTGGCTATTAGAATTAACTGCCTGCCTAGTATTACGAACAGGATAGAATTGTCCAGGGAGATCTGAATGTAAAAGATGGTCAGAGTTATGAAAAATCTTATGCAACATGCATAATGAACAAATTGAACGACGGTGCCAAACAATGATATATAGATCAGGAATAAGAAATCTAATAGACCGTAAGTTTCTGTCCAACAAATTAAGATGAAAATCAGCAGCTGAACACCAGACAGGAGAACAATACTCAAAACAAGGTAGAATGAAAGAATTAAAACACTTCTTCAGAATAGATTGATCAACGAAAATCTTTTAAGACTTTCTCAATAAGCCGATTTTTTGGGCAATTGAAGAAGACAGACCTAATGTGTTTCTCAAAAGTAAATTTGCTGTCGAGAATCACACCTAAAATTTTAAAAGTCATACAAATTTAAAGAAACATTATCAGTACTGAGATCCGGATGTTGAGGAGCCACCGTCCTTGACCTAGTTACATCATACTTTTGAGTTTTGTTAGGATTCAACTTCATACCCCATAATTTGCACCATGCACTAATTTTAGCTAAATCTCTATCAAGGGATTCACCAACCCCAGATCTACATTCAGGGGATGGAATTAATGCAGAGAGATTAGCATCATCTGCATATGCAACAAGCTTGTTTTCTAGGCCAAACCACATGTCATGTGTATATAGTATGAAAAGTAATGGGGAAAGTACACTACCCTGTGGAACACCGGATATCACATTCCTATACTCACTATGGTGACTATCAACAACAACTCTTTGATATCTATTACTTAAAAAATCAATGAAATAAGGAAAACTATGGAATAGACCCAACCACATGGATACTTTAACCGCTAAAATAGATATAAATCCCATTTGTATCAATCCTAATAATTCTATGACATACTTCACTGTACACTCATACGCAGAGCGGTCACTTGCAGCAACAAAAACTGAGCATAAATAAAAACACTATTTATCAGTTGTCCATCTCAATCTTTTTCTTATTCAGCCTCTCTCAAAATATCATTGATCTCTTCCAAATATTACCACTTCTGAATCATAAACTTATCCACTAAGCTGGGATTATTCACTCTTTCCATAAGACTGGACTTGCTAAAAATGTTTTAATCCAACATTTAAGGTGCACAAGGGTTGTGAAAACTTTAATATATCTCCAGATCATCATCATGATCATCTCCTACGCCTATTGACGCAAGGGGCCTTGTTTAGATTTCGCCATTCGTCTCTATTTTGAGCTTTCAAAAATATTTACTTCTCCATTCATCATCTTTTACTTCGCGTTTTATAGTCCTCACCAATGTAGGCTTGAGTCTTCCAACTCTTCTTCCTTGTGCAGTGTAGGTAATATTTTGGTACTCCATCTACCCCTCACCATAATCTCATCCAAATATGGCACTCGGGTAATATCTCTTATAGTTTAATTTCTAATCTTGTCCATTCAACTCCCAAAATTTTTTGAAGACTTTGTTCTTAAAACTACAAAATCTTTTAAATATTTTACCACGACTCGTGTCCTTTCTGAAACACCAATTCCAGTAAACTGATTTATAGCCTGATTTATATTTGTAATTTCAGGCGAGTTGATTTCTAAATATATACTTAACCTAGTCATTGTCTTATTGGCTTTTTTAAATCTTTCATTAAACTTCAAATTTTAAAGACATTGTATTATAGATCATTCCAATCATATTTCATCCTTCATTGCATATTCCATTCTATTCATCTCGGTCTTCTATATATCTTGAGCTTAACTCCAGGTAGTATTTTATGCATTCTGATAAACAAGTATTGCAAATTCTGTGGTGTACTACTAATAAGGAAAGCGTATCAGCATACTTTAGATTAACTAGTTTCCTATTTCTATACAGTTCAGGTTTTCTCTATAATCCTCTACTGTTCTACACTTTACAAAATCCATGTGAAGGATAAACAGCATAGGTGACAACACATTCCCTTGAAGTACTCCGCCTTGCAAAGGAAATTTATTTTTAAGGAGTCTTCTAACATTAACTTTGCATTGCTATACTCATGAAGAGACTTAATTTAATGTATATATTTATAAGGAATTCCATAATAACGTAGGGTTCTCCACAAAATTGGATAGTGTACACTATCATAGGTTTTTTTTATAGTCCACAAATGCCATCAGGAGTAGAATTTTATATTCTACACATTGCCGTACAACGTTTATAATGAAAATTTATTTAGTAAAACTTATATCTTTTGTACATTTAGCTCATTATCATCCATGTACTAAGACTCCTTATAATAGGCCTACTATATAATAATGAAAATATAATAATAATGAAAATATAATAATAATGAAAATATAATAATAATGAAAATATAATAATAATGAAAATATAATAATAATGAAAATATAATAATAATGAAAATATAATAATAATGAAAAAATAATAATAATGAAAAAATAATAATAATAATGAAAAAATAATAATAATAATGAAAAAATAATAATAATAATGAAAAAAATAATAATAATAATGAAAATAATAATAATAATAATGAAAATAATAATAATAATAATGAAAATAATAATAATAATAATGAAAATAATAATAATAATAATGAAAATAATAATAATAATAATGAAAATAATAATAATAATAATGAAAATAATAATAATAATAATGAAAATAATAATAATAATAATGAAAATAATAATAATAATAATGAAAATAATAATAATAATAATGAAAATAATAATAATAATAATGAAAATAATAATAATAATAAAAATAATAATAATAATGAAAATAATAATAATAATAAAAATAATAATAATAATAAAAATAATAATAATAATAAAAATATAATAATAATGAAAATATAATAAAAATATAATAATAATATAATAAAAATATAATAATAATATAATAAAAATATAATAATAATATAATAAAAATATAATAATAATATAATAAAAATATAATAATAATATAATAAAAATATAATAAAAATATAATAATAATATAATAATAATATAATAAAAATATAATAAAAATATAATAATAATATAATAATAATATAATAAAAATATTATAATAATATAATAAAAATATTATAATAATATAATAAAAATATTATAATAATATAATAAAAATATTATAATAATAATAAAAATATTATAATAATAATAAAAATATTATAATAATAATAAAAATATTATAATAATAATAAAAATATTATAATAATAATAAAAATATTATAATAATAATAAAAATATTATAATAATAATAAAAATATAATAATAATAAAAATATAATAATAATAAAAATATAATAAATAAAAAAAAAATAAAAAAATAAAAAAAAATAAAAAAAAAATAAAAAAATAAAAAAATAAAAAAATAAAAAAATACAAAAATTAAAAAATTAAAAAATTAAAAAATTAAAAAATAAAAAAATTAAAAAATAAAATAATATAATAATAATAATAATAATAATAATAATAATAATAATAATAATAATTTACACTGAGCGGATGAACAGATACTTTCTTAAAAGATACCATAAAATGTCAATTATATTTCAAAGAAAAACAGGAGTGAGACTAAATAGTTTCCATTAATAAAACAATTTCCACACATAAGAGAATAAATCGTGGTAAAGAAATTTTTTGGTATATTAATAAACTTGTAATAAATATCTATGGAGTTATAATTTCAACTAATTTGGAAATACCATAAGATGCATTTGTCTATTTGGAAATAATTATCAAAGGTCAAACCATCGATGATACTACATTGAAATGAAAGCAATCAAGCCATAGTTACTGCTATAGTTTATAAATTTGATTTCCACAAGGAACCCCTCGAAATGGTAAGTATCATCAATTCAATTTACTTTACAAGGCCGGATTAAAATGAAATTTCGGGGTTAAAGGACAAAGAAGAAAAGGAAATCGTAGAGTTCTCTTACTTCAGGGTACACTCGATCACACTATTCTACCTTATTAATATACAAAAGATTTACTTTAATGTTGTTATTATTCCTAAACTTCTCTTGTAATTTTTTTCCCAAATCTCCTTTTCTCACTGGGCTATTTTCCCTGTTGGAGCCATTGGGCTTACAGCATCGTGCTTTTCCAAATAAGGTTGTAGCATAGCAAGTAAAAACATCAACAACAACAACAATAATAATAATATCACCCTTATCATTAAGGACTGAAAAATATGTATTAGTAGTAAACCCCGATAGGCAATTCTCTTCCAAAATATCAACACTATTGCGAAGAAAAAACGAATTGTTATAAACATGGATATTAGAACAATTAGCTTCCTTACTTACTGATAAACAAGCTCCCAATCCCCCATCTGTACCTCTGAAATTGGCAAACAAAGCTTCAATATTACCAGTGAGCATTATTCCTACCTTAGATTCAATGTATACAGAGGGACTCACATTACCAATCACTATCTCTTTTCCCGTTAAGTAACTGAAAGACACTGTGCCCAGCAAAAGATGCACATTATCAATTTTCCTCAAATTACTATTCAACAATTTATCAGCAAGAACTAACCCTTTACTGTGCACAGCTTCAACAAGTTCACCAAGAAAGGGTAACTCCAAATTAATGCTTATCTCCGGAACCACAATTGCCAAAATATGCTCCACTGAATCTCTAATCATAAGAGGCATCTTAATAACTTTAGTACAGTACCTTTTACTCTCATTAAATCCCTTGACAGTGAGCTCAAAGTTTGAGTGAACAATTTTAAAATTGTGTGAATTTGCTAATCTAGCAGACACAAATGTACTCTGAGAACCGCTGTCCTTCATACCCCTATAGACACTATCATTGCCCTCAAGAGAAAAAGTAAATGTGGGCAATATGGAATTCGTCGAGTACTGGTGTGTTACAGCAACTCCACTGCTAGCCTCCTGTTTGGCATTAGAATTATGTTGATTAGTCTGAGATGATCCATCCATTGCAGATTCTGACACACAAAGGTAACTCATGTGATAACCATTACAATTTATGCAAAGCTTTTTAAACCTAAACCTACAATCGCTAGACATATGGTTTAACATTCCACACAACCTCCGAAAGACTCAATTATGTGAACTTTTTCTGCAGGAGTAGAGAATTTCTGACATTTATTAACGTAATGATTAGTTTCCTTACTATCACTTCTACTACAAAGTTGACAGTTTGGTACAGAAGATTTACTTTCCATTACTTTAGTTTTAACGGCCAAACTATCAGTACTGTCTTTAACAGGAGTATTTCTGAACTTATTTCTGAAATTAATCTCTTGAGGAGTTCTAAATTTAGTACTTTTGCACCTCTCACTAGCATTGAAAAAATTATCAAGAATATCATCCAAAGAGGGGTGAGTTTTCGTGGTGATTTGAACCAAGTGACTCTTGAAATTATCATTAATACCACGCCAAGAAAAAAACCTTGTAAACTCATTAGCATCAATTTTTAACGTCCTAACAGCCTCACAAATAGTTCTCAGATTCGAGATATGTATGAAAGGATCATCCTTCTCTCCAAGCTTAAGATTCAACAATTTCTGGATGGTAGAATTTATTCTAGCTTCTTTAGAAGCAAAAGCTGAAACCAACAACTCCTTGGCATCTTTATAAGATTGCTTGTCAGCTTCCAAGCTATACAACAAATACTTAGCCCTACCATCTATTTGCTGTTTTAGTAAAAGCAACAAATCCCTATCTGGATAACTAAATGCACTGGTTGTGTTTTCAAACTCGGTTATGAACCTTAAAAAATCTTCCCCTTCTCTACTACTAGATTTTGGAAGAGGAGCTGTGGGCTGCTTAAGCAAGCTTCTAGCAGTATCAGTTACATTAGAACGAGGATTTGCAGAAACATCAAGCAAGGGCAATAACCTTTCAATTTTATCCAAATAATCTTGACATGAATTTAATTCCGTTTCCAAATCAGCCTCAACTAGTTTCTCTATTAAAGAATTTCTCAGCTAGAATCTTACTATCGAGATCAGACAACTTTTCCTTATTGTGTAAGAGAATAGCTCTCTCAGACAAACGCTCAGAAGGATTGAAGGAATCATAATTATTAACATTATTAAAACATTCAGTGACCTTTTTCCTAATAGTCTTCCGCTGACCTACAAATATCTGTAACTTATTCATATTTAACAAAATATAAAGAGCTAGAAAAGAAAATTAATTATAGGACTCTGAGTAACCCCTAAACACAAGAATTTTACTCCGGCAAATTCAGCAGTCTCCATCAAAGCCCCACGTTGGGCGCCATAAGCTGAAATTTGAACATTTACAATGGTAGTTAGGAAAACTCTTCAACACAATTCACCAAATTTATTATAAACATTTCAGAGACGGAAAAATGCTATAAATTGTCTACTCCGATTGCTTGAAGGTGGTTATATCTAGGGGTAATTTCCAAACTACTTTCAGCTTTTCCAACCTCACCTGTATAAACAACAAAAAGGAATATATCAAGATATAATAAAAGAAAGGAAATATTATAAATTCAATTTGAACAAAGTATATATGAATAATTCGTAAATTGCATATATAATCTATATAAACCTAATAAGCAATTACCGATAATGTTGGAAGTGCTCGCCAATGTAAGAAAATGGGAATTTCTCCTCGGACTAAGCCACTTCAATTAAACATATGGATAAATTATATCCTGGAAAATGAAATACATTCCGACATCAAACACTGTCCTGAAGCTATGAATATAAGCAATATAATTTTGTATAATGTATTCACTATAACATTCATTCTTCGAATTAAATCTAATATGAAGTCTTACCAATAATATAAATACGAAAGATGAACGCAGGCTGATAACCCAGGACGACCTAGCTTCACCAATTATACCTAAGCAAAAGTATTGTACAAATAGAACAAATTAATATGAGGAGCTAATATCAAAATTAGTTTAATAGTACACAATATATAAATATATATATATATATATATATATATATATATATATATATATAATATATATATATATATATATATATATATATATATATATATATATATATATATATATATATATATATATATATATATCTAACAGAGAGGAAGGAATTTATTTTTATATTGGTGCTTTGAAGGCTAAAGGCAACGGATAATGATTACCATTAGACATTACGATACCCCTAACAATGCTTGGTTCTCACCTTTATCCATGCAAGCTATGAGACGAGTCGAAAGCCCTCGAAGTTTAAAGTTTCATGCTGAAGGAAGCTCAGAGTCCAAATTAAGGGAAGTTAGTTCAAGATGAATAACTTCGTAAATGTGGAAACACTTGAATCACGTAACCCAGACATGGTTCGATAAAATAGCAGCACAGTACAAATTCAATGATAAAAATCTTGTAGCACAAATCTAGCAGCTAAAATCTTCGTGCCCAAATACTGCCAGTGAAGATATGGACGGTATGGTTTGCTAGGCCAGACTGACTTGGGTATATCCATGAACCTCCCAAGTAAAGAAAAAAAGGGCGTGATTAGAAGGCTTGTTAGCTAATTACTTAGCTCGTAGTAAGCAAGCAGGACTTAGATGGTACCAAGGATATAAATGTAATTGAACTAGTTATTTTAATAGTTTAAGAGAAAAGTCCTCCTTACTTCAATAAATACATATATACATATACTAATAAACAAATGTAAGAAATCTTAATTTCCGTTTACACTGTATTATAGATCATTCCAATCATATTTCATCCTTCATTGCATATTCCGTTCTAATCATCTCGGTCTTCTATATATCTTGAGCTTAACTCCAGGTAGTATTTCATGCATTCTGATAAGCAAGTATTGCAAATTATGTGGTGTGCTACTAATAAGGAAAGCGTATCAGCATACTTTAGATTAGCTAGTTTCCTATTTCTATACAGTTCAGGTTTTCTCTATAATCCTCTACTGTTCTACACTTTACAAAATCCATGCGAAGGATAAATAGCATAGGTGACAACACATTCCCT
>NC_090748.1:34556549-34571549 GCF_036898095.1 Palaemon carinicauda
TCCGAGCTAACACAAGCACTTACTGTCTCATGACTTTCTATCGACAAAATGTACCCTCCTGCTTTTACTGTTATTGTATCTTTTCCCGCAAAAATGTAAATTTCATTATTAGAGATAAAATCTATTCCTAAGATAGCCTCGATTCCTTGAAATCCCAAGCTGGGCAAGACCAAAAATAATGCGTAAACTTCACAGACCCCACCTTGAATTTGACGATAGTTGTATGGTTTATGTGTAGTTTATTTCCTCCTGGCGTGTCAAGAACAATGGATGCCGCTGGCTGTGGTGGATTTGAGGAGAATTGTTTTTCAATAAATGAAACACTGGCTCCCGTGTCAATCAGCGCTCGGATGGATTTATCTTGTAGGTCGATACTAACTGCTAACATTCCCAGACGGCCATTACGAGATATGGGGCACGGACCAATGATCTCAGCTGCAATGCCGCTGCTCCCTGGTCCTCTTCCTAGTGTTGCGGGTGTGAGGTCGGGGGTACCAATGGAGGTCCCAGTGCCTGCTCTGTCATGTCTGTCGTCACTGCTTCCTCGGCTACTGCTTGTGATGTCATGTGGGGTGGCATTGAACTCCCTTGTCTCCCCCTTCTTCTGTTTCCTTTTCCTTGGACGTTGGATGGGGGGAGGTGTGGGTGTGCCACAGCCTGCACGCCCTTGGCGTTTTTTGCTTAGCACTCTCGAGATAGGGGACCGTAGGCCTGACAAGTGTAACAGCGGGGGAATCCTTGGGTGGGGCACTCCACTCATCGGTGCCCCTCTCCCCCCACAGTGCCAACATCTGAAGACTGCTAATCTACTGACTGCATTCCCCCTGGGGTCGACTTCCTCTCATGGCTGCCAACTTCTCAGAATCAGCCCCGTTATTACTAGTCCTTTTTTCTTCTGGCACACTGTCCAAAATGTTTTGTATCGCACTCACTACGTCTGCTAACGAGTGATTGTCATCGAACAAATAACCACATAAATAGGGTTTACTAATCTGCGAATATGTTTACGGGCAATTGCATTTTTATCACCTCCTGGGAGATTGGCACTCCGGGTAGCAAACGATTCACAATCCCGAAAAATGCAAGTTGCAAAACTAAGAACGGTTTCACCTTCCCGTATTTCGGGTTTGTAATTTTCTGTTAGGTCTCCCTTTCTCGCATCAGGCAAGGCATACTTCTCACTTAACTGTCGGTTTATTTCAGTATAACTTCTTAAACTTCCTTGTGGCCAACACATTACCTCCATTGCAGGATCATCTTTCAGCAATCTAATTACTTGAATTGCTTTTTCTCATTCCAACCACCTATATGTAGCTAACTAGAAGTCTCTCAAAAACACTTCAATCGATTGAAACCCTTCATTAGGCCGTTAATCATCAATAGGCCTAACACTTGCCTGGAGTTCTGGCAACTTTCGAACTACGACTTACATATCTTCACTCGGCTTAGCATGTGTACTTTCACCTGTGTGCGTTTGAACTTCGTCCAAGTATGTCAGATATACTGTGGTTGCTCGCCGCTCCTGTTCTCGTTCCACCAACAGTCTGTTTATTAACTGTTACAAGTTATCTAACTTATTTTCTAATTCTTCCATTCTAATTTCCTGTCTATATTCTTGATGGGCAATGGTATATTCGACTGCTACTTCATTCTCATCTCCTGCAGCAACAGCGTCTGCTATGTTAGTCCTTTTCTATCTTGACATCTTGAACTTTTATTTCACAAGCTCAAAGAACAACTTCACTCCCAGCATACATAAAAGACGTATTTTTTTACAGCTGACACCAATATGACCAATATGACCAGTGTAGACGGATAATGAGACGTCGGCATATGGGTTTTCTTCATTTATTACAAAAAGTTCGTTCGTATGTACACTATACACAATTACCGTCTCAGGTGAGGGACTTGTCAACTTAAGCGCCCACCGGCAACTAAACTCCTTTCACTATCGAAATGCAAGCTTTGTATCAATATGCCCAGACAACGGTTTTTGTGGAATACTCATGAATATTGAGTTCATTTACCTTGTCGTATAAGACATCTACATACATGAATTAGGACATATATATATATATATATATATATATATATATATATATATATATATATATATATATATATATATATATATATATATATATATATATATATGTATATGTGTGTGTCTGTGTGTGTGTTTGTGCATTTGTGTATATGTGTGTGTTTGTATGTGTGTTATAGTTAGCTACATCAAAATGTTGATTGTATAAAATATACTTGAAATTTTTATTGTCTTATTAATCAATTTAGAATATGAAATAGGAAAACAGTAACAGCGATGGAAAGTAATAGCCAGCGTCATGTAATAATTACATCCTTAAGATTAATGATATTTTACAATATTTACAGTTCACCTATTAATAATAATCTACACAAATTCCTAACGCAATACAGACGTGTCAATTAAAGACTAGGTGATTTTGAACTCAGATGACGTCAGGATGAACGAAGTTCAAATGTGAAAGAGGATAATCAGCAGCGTTGTGAAAGTAGAAGTAAATATTCATCGTCACAATAGGTGTCTAAAAGTAAATTCTCCACAGAAAGTCTTAACTAAGCAATAATTGAAGCAAGTCCGTTCTCAATGCCTGTTGGTTTTATTATTATTATTATTATTATTATTATTATTATTATTATTATTATTATTATTATTATTATTATTATTATTATTATTATTATTATCATCATTATTATTATTACTAGCCAATCTACAACCCTGGTTGGAAAAGCATGATGCTTTAAGCACAAGGGCTCCAATAGGGAAAAATAGCCCAGTAAGGAAAGGACATAAGGAAATAATTAATTGGTGAGAAAAAATTAACAATAAATCATTCTAAAAACAGTAACAATGTCAAAATAGATATGTCATATATATGCTATTAACAACGTCAAAAACAGATGTCATATATAAACTATAAAAAGACTCATGTCAGCCTGGTCAACATAAAAACATTTGCTGCAACTTTAAACTTTTGAAGTTCTACTGATTCAAATACCCAATTAGGAAGATCATTTTAAAACTTGGTTTTATTTAAATACCCGACAGACATGTTTTCCATAAAATTCCAGAAAGTCCAGGGCAAACTTTATTACGCATCAAGTAAAGTTGGTAACGTTACAAATTTTCGAGAAACTTCCAGTAACGTTTGTTCTAGAATATAACGATACCTTCGATTTGCAGGTCAAAACAACGTTTGTGTGGTTGTGTGAGGGAGAAAAATTTTAATCGTTCAGATGATCACTATACTCATTTTTTTTTTTTTCAATGGGGCGCATTTGCACCGACTCGCAGCGGCGCACTTTTAGCTCGAAAAAGTTTCCTGATCGCTGATTGGTTAGAGTCATCTTGTCCAACCAAACAGCGATCAGGAAAGTTTTCCGAGGTGAAAGGGCACCCCGGCGAGTCGGCGCAAATCGGCCTCGCTAAAAAGAATTAACTATAGCTTCTTATTCCGTATTTCCCTTCCCTTTTAAATGTATACTTAATTATATCTAATACAGTTTTACCCACTTGAATTAAGAGATTTTGCAGTTACCCTATTTGGCAAAAACCAATTCAAAATACATTTCTTTGAGTAAAAAATGACAGTATCCCACAGATAAATTCTAAATTCCTTTTATTAGATACTTTCTTTGCTAACCATTCATTAATAATTATTGAACTTAATGAGTTCACCAAAGTTGGTTTGAAAAATATAAAATCAATAACAAAAAGTAACAAGGTTAAATAATCGACAGATTTATGGGAACACTCGCTGATAGGAGAGACTCTGGTCCCTCCAGATAAATCTTGAAATAAGGAAGATATATTACCACTTGGGTAAACACTTCCATTTAAGACTCCGATGACATGATTGGTAGCGACTTTGCTTTGAAGGATGAAGAAGAAATCGAGTTCTACTTGAGCAAAATAATGTTTATATATATATATATATATATATATATATATATATATATATATATATATATATATATATATATATATATATATATATATATATATATACCGTATACATGCATATATTAATATTGAACCGATATTCATCATGATTTTGTGAAATTTACTAGTTCATAATTTGTAAAATTAAATTTTTTTTTATATATTGTGAAAGTTAGCCTCACATGATAATGAACCACACTATGATCGGTACTATGGAGTTGATATATGAGGTTCTCTAAAGCATGGATATAGATTGCGCCAATTGCAATTGTTCTTTGTGTCACATATCCCATTGTAAAGTATAAGATAGCAAAAGATTCTCTTTACATCATATAACATTAAACTAAAAGAGTCTAGTTATTTCATGTTTGAAATAGAAAGTTTTTGCTTAATTAGACGTTATATGACATTTTTGGAAGAGAATGCTTAACTGAAAAATAAGAAAAATATGTAATCTAAATTACTGTGTTCAGCAGATCTTTGAACGAGAGTTTTATTTAAAAAAAAAAAATCCTAGTTGATAGTACCATAGGTGATAATGAACTTCTAATGATAGTGTGGAGGATTTATTTTTGTTTTATTTTAATTTTTGTTTTTTGCCAAATCCAGTGAGAGAGAGAGAGAGAGAGAGAGAGAGAGAGAGAGAGAGAGAGAGAGAGAGAGAGAGAGAGAGAGAGAGAGAGAGAACAAGTGGTAGTTAGCGAATGATTGTTTGTGGTGGGAAAGACTGTCGGTATATTTGAGGTTGTTTGTTTACATTTTTAGTTAGGTTACGACAGTGGTGAATGTTTCGGAGCGAATGCTTTTTTTATTTGACTGCAGCTTAAGGCAGTTGTGTGAACGCTGGATTATATATATCTTTCGACCAGCGTGGAAGTGTTTTTTTTATTTTCTGAGCCGTGATTTCTCCTTTGGAGAGACCGAATTTTGAAAGTGGATTTACTGTTGATGACCTGGCCTGGAATTGATTATATTTAGACTGCTCTTTGGATTGATCGCTTGTTGATGATCTGGCCTGTACTTAATATTGATACGACTGCTCAGATTTAGATAACGTTGATGACCCGGACTGAATGAACCTACGATTGATGATGATGACGATGTTTATGATGATTATGATGATACCGCACACAAACCAGACCAATTAATACAATTGTGTATATCTATGTGTTCCGGTTGCTGCAGAGTTGATATTTTTGCTATTAAAGACTGTTGGCCCTTGTGTGGACGAAAGTGTCCACTCAGAATCATATGTATATATAATTATCAAATATTGGTTACGGTCTATTTTAGTTTTAAGTTTGTTAGGGTTGTTTTTTTGTTTATTGGAATGGTGTTAGTTTATTGTATGTTTAGTCTCCAAGTTTATGATTTAGTTTAGTTTTAAGAATATAGTGTTAAGATTATGTTTTGTTTTGTTTGTTGTCCTTTTGTCCAAGAGTCCCGCTGCTGATAACGTAAGGGGAAAGGTTGTATTGAGGAGTCATTTGTCAGTAAGTAAGATTCAAGGGTGTGGGGGTTGTTTTGCAACATCCCGCCACATTATTTTAGCGCCCGAACAGGGACAGCCGAGGTGGGATTGAAGCTGGACTCTTTGACGAAGGACGGAATTAGGATTAAGGTTGAAGAAAAATGGAAGGTAAATTCAAGGCTTTGGAGGAGGAATTGTGGCATTATAAAGAACGGGAGCAGATGTGGATAGTTGAGAAAGAGAGGTTGCTAGTAGAGAATGAGAGGTTGAACTGGGAGAATGCGGCAATGCAGAAGGAGCTTAGGGAGTTAAAGGGAACTGTAGAGAGAGTGGAAGAATATGTTGAGATGAGGATGAAATAGAATGAGGAACGGATGGAGAACCGATTGGAAGCTATGATGGGGCAAGTCATGGGGATGATGAAAACTATAATGGGTGAAGGTGCAGTCGGAGGAGTGTCCTCAGCTTCGGGTAATGGGTTGGTAGTGGAAGAGAAGGTTAAGGTAGGTGATAATGGGAAAGGAAGTGATAGTGATAGTAGTAATAGTGATGGTGATATTGAAGATAAGGGAATTAGGCATAGTAAGGATGAACAGAAAGGTGAGAGGAAAGATGAAAGGAAAGGTAAAAGTGATGTGAAGAAAGAGAAGAAAAAGTATCAGGCTGATAGCAAGGACGATCGTGAATGGGTGAAAGTGGTAAGCAAGAAAAAGGGTAAGAAGGGAATGGTTAAGGATAGGAATTTAAGTGTGGAAGTGGATTTATTATATTCAAATGAGGAAGAAGTTAACAATGGAGTAGACAGTGATGATAGCAATGAGAATGAACGTGATGTGTGTAAGACTGTGTTTATGAGAGAGGTACCTCGGTGTGAAAGGTTCAATGAGCATAGCAGTAGGGATGTATATGAATTTTTCAAGGAGTATGAGAAGTATTGTCAGGATAAGTATGGTGATAGTAAAAGAGTTTGTGCTAGGGAGTTAGGAGAATATTTGACTGGGTATTTGTTGACGATGTATGGAGTGGTAATGAGTGTAGGGGACGTTGATTATGAAAGTGTGGAAAAGAGAATAATTGAGCAGGTAAAACGTATGAAAGGGAGTGTTAAGTATAAGCGTAAGAATGATTTTGATGAAGCACGGATGAATGCAGGAGAAGCGATATCAATGTACGTATGTAGGTTGGAAACGTTAGCTAGGAAGAAGTATAGGGATGAAGGCATAAATGAGAATAAGGAGTTAATGAGGAAGTTTTTGGCAACAGTACCTGAGAATGTGTGTGAATTTATTAATTTGAAACGCAAAGAGAAAATGAGGTGGACGCAAGAGAGATTGACATGGGATGATATACTAGAGATAGTTGAGGATTATGAGTTAGATAGGTGCATGAAAGAAAGTAAATCTGTGAGTGTAAGAACTGGAAAGGAAGAAAGTGTAATAGAATTTGGTAGTTATAAGGATGCAATTTTGAGAGGACCAATGAGGGTAGCTGATAATGTAGTAGATAGGAGTGTTAGGGCGAGTAATGTGGGAATACCTGTTAGGACAAATGAAGGATTTAGGCAGGATAATTGGCGCAATAGGAATAGGAGTGTTAGTGCGCATCGAGGTATGTCAGATAGTCGTGTCCGTAATGAAAAGTGTTATAGGTGTGGAAAGGAAGGTCATAAGAAGAATGAATGTAGATGGGCATTAGGAGCATGTTTCGGGTGTGGAGAGACAGGGCATCGTATTAGCGACTGTAAGAAAGAGAAAGTGATTAAGTGTTATCGGTGTGGTATGACTGGGCACGTAGCAAGTGGATGTAGGAGTAATCGTATGAATGTAATTTGTGGTAATTGTGGTAAGGATGGTCATTATGCTAGAATGTGCAAGGAGCCGCGGGGTAAGTGTACTGAATGTGGTGTAGATGGGCATGTAGCTAGGGTATGTAGGAAGAAGGGAGTAAATCAGCCAGGATGTTCGGGAAACTAGAGTGTAAGAGGGTTCAGCTGGGTGAGTCCTCCTGTGTGTGCGGAAGGAATGGGATCAATGTTTGTGAGAATGGGATGAGTAATTGGTTGGAAATGAGCAAGTATGAACCTAGTATGCATGAGAAATTAGGGCTGGAAAATAAACAATTAGTGTTAGTTGAATATAGGAAAAAGAGGCGTTTGGAAGTTTTAAGTGAGGAGAACGTGCAAGGGAAATTTATAAGTAAAAGTGAGAATAGAAATAAGTATGACAAGGGTGTAAATGTACAAGTGAGTGTGGAGGATAAATGTATTAATACAGATGAAACGTGGCTGAGTATGAATGATACCTACAGTGTGTGTGGCTTTTCCTTAGGTGATGTAAAAGAAAGGATGACGAATGCGAGAGTGAGAGATAGGAGAATGATTAGTAGCATGAATGAATCTTTTGCTAAAGTTGAGAATGTTTTTGATGAAATGGATGAACTGTTTACAGAAATGAGTGTAATTTTAGGGCCAGATGAGAACGAGGTAGATATGATTGTACATGATATATTAGATGATAGGGATTTAGATAGGAATAGTGTTAATGTAGCGAATGATTGTGATAAGGAAGAAGTGAATGAGAGAGTATATGAAGGCCCAGTTACTCGGAGTAGAGGTCCCGTTCCTGACTGCGACTGGGTTATGGAAAAAATAATGTAAGTTTTGTGTGAGTAGGATTTGGCAAAGTAAGGGGGGAGGAATGTGGAGGATTTATTTTTGTTTTATTTTAATTTTTGTTTTTTGCCAAATCCTGTGAGAGAGAGAGAGAGAGAGAGAGAGAGAACAAGTGGTAGTTAGCGAATGATTGTTTGTGGTGGGAAAGACTGTCGGTATATTTGAGGTTGTTTGTTTACATTTTTAGTTAGGTTACGACAGTGGTGAATGTTTCGGAGCGAATGCTTTTTTTATTTGACTGCAGCTTAAGGCAGTTGTGTGAACGCTGGATTATATATATCTTTCGACCAGCGTGGAAGTGTTTTTTTTATTTTCTGAGCCGTGATTTCTCCTTTGGAGAGACCGAATTTTGAAAGTGGATTTACTGTTGATGACCTGGCCTGGAATTGATTATATTTAGACTGCTCTTTGGATTGATCGCTTGTTGATGATCTGGCCTGTACTTAATATTGATACGACTGCTCAGATTTAGATAACGTTGATGACCCGGACTGAATGAACCTACGATTGATGATGATGACGATGTTTATGATGATTATGATGATACCGCACACAAACCAGACCAATTAATACAATTGTGTATATCTATGTGTTCCGGTTGCTGCAGAGTTGATATTTTTGCTATTAAAGACTGTTGGCCCTTGTGTGGACGAAAGTGTCCACTCAGAATCATATGTATATATAATTATCAAATATTGGTTACGGTCTATTTTAGTTTTAAGTTTGTTAGGGTTGTTTTTTTGTTTATTGGAATGGTGTTAGTTTATTGTATGTTTAGTCTCCAAGTTTATGATTTAGTTTAGTTTTAAGAATATAGTGTTAATGTTATGTTTTGTTTTGTTTGTTGTCCTTTTGTCCAAGAGTCCCGCTGCTGATAACGTAAGGGGAAAGGTTGTATTGAGGAGTCATTTGTCAGTAAGTAAGATTCAAGGGTGTTGGGGTTGTTTTGCAACATCCCGCCACAATATTAGGGTCAGGAGACATTTACAGCTATTGAACGAGGTCTTCCATTAACGTTATCAAAATTAGCTGTATCCTTTTAGGCGATTAACAGCCCCAAGATATCCTCAACCGTAATTAGAGTTTACTGCATTCAAAGGTAGGTACCGGGCTCAGCATTTTCATTTCTATTTCAGGAACTGAATTTCAGGAGCTCAGAGTTTTTGCCATTTTCGTATGGTGATGAATATTCATGGAAGGGCCCAATTGCCCTTCCATTCTCCGGATTACCATAATGCGAGTAAACTGAACACTGTAAATTGCTTTGGAAGAAGCTTAGGTGTCTATCGACAACTATAGCAATGCTTTATAAACACAATTACATATCGAGGCACACGATCTGACAAGTACACGAACACACACATATATGCACATATATACAGTATATATATATATATATATATATATATATATATATATATATATATATATATATATATATATATATATATATATATATACTGTACATTTATATTTATATATATATATATATATATATATATATATATGTATATATATATATATATATATATATATATATATATATATATATATATATATATATATATATATATATATATATATATATGTATATATATGTATATATATATATGCATATATATATATATATATATATATATATATATATATATATATATATATATCCATATATATAGATATTTAATAATAACAATAATAATAATAATAATAATAATAATAATAATAATAATAATAATAATAATAATAATAATATGCACGTACACACTTAAATATTAACTGCTCTCTGGGACAGGGGTACAGACTCATAGGATAAATGCTATTTGATAAATAATTCTTCACGGTCACTGGTTCGGGCCTTAGTGGCAAGAAGAAACAAGAGTAAACATATAACTTACCCTATATGGTTTTAAAGAGATATGATTTGAATATTCTGCCTTTCCTCTAACTAATTCTCTCGAAATCAAGTATATACTAAGAATCCTGTTTAATAAATATCCACTATTATTGCTAAAGGCTTTGTAAAACCTGGTTGCTTTCTGATAATTCTAACATTAACTGTTTTATCATTTTTTTTTTCGAATAACCATAGATATCTGTTAATAGACCAGTCGCTCCTCAACATCCGGATCTCAGCATTGATAATGTTTGCTTAACTTTTTATGACTTTTTTTGAAAATTTAGGTATGATTTTCGACAGGAAATCTACCTGAAGGAGCATATTAGGTCTTTGACTTCTTCAATTGCACAAAGAAATGGCTTACTGAGAAAGTCTTTCAAAAAGTTTGGTGATCAACCTATTCTGAAGAAGTGTTTCGATTCTTCTATTCTACCTTGTTTCTACTATTGTTCTGTTGTCTGGTCTTCAGCTGCTGATTTTCATCTTAATTTATTGAACAGAAACTTACGGTCTATTGAATTTCTTATTCCTGATCTAGATATTAATCTTTGGCACCAGCGTTCAATTTGTTAATTATGCATGTTGCATAAGATTTTCTATAATTCTGACCATCCTTTATATTGAGATCTTCCTGGAGAGTTCCACCCAGCTCGTAATACTAGGCATGCAGTTAATTCTAATAGTTAGGCCTTCTCCATCATGAGGCTCAATGCTGCACAGTATTCTAGTTAATTTATTCCAGCTGTGACCCCTCCACAATTCCTAAACACAATCCATTCAACAACTTGTTTCCGTGAGTATATTTTGGTTACTCGCTTACATGTAGAATAACTACTTCTTCCCCCACCCCCTGAGCTTGACAAGATATATATATATATATATATATATATATATATATATATATATATATATATATATATATATATATATATATATATATGTATATATACATATATATATATGTACATATATATATATATATATATATATATATATATATATATATATATATATATATATATATATACATATATATATATATATATATATATATATATATATATATATATATATATATATACATATATATATATATTAATATATTTATCTATCTATCTATCTATCTATATATATATATATATATATATATATATATATATATATATACATATTAATATATTTATCTATTTATCTATCTATCTATCTATCTATCTATCTATCTATCTATCTATATATATATATATATATATATATATATATATATATATATATATATATAGTATACATACATACATACATATATATATATATATATATGTATGTATATATATATATATATATGTATATATATATATATATATATATATATATATATACATATATATATATATATATATATATATATATATATATATGTATATATATATATATATATATACATATATATATATATATATATATATATATATATATATATATATATATATATATATATATATATATATATATATATATACATATATATATATATATATATATATATATATATATATATGACCGGGCTAGTTTTTGTATAAGGTGATGATAATTTATCACTAACACTCATTAATTTAATTCATGAAAATTATCCACAATTACCTCCCAATATCAAATTTGTTGTACCCCGGGATAGAAGACCAAAGGGGAAAATATTTTTCTTTTTTATAAGACGTTCTGGTTGGGCAAGAATTCAAAATATCAGGCAGTAAAAAAATCGTAAAATTGCTTAAATGTAAAGAGAAACTTCCATTCCGTAAGGAGTTCGAATTTTTCACCGCCTAGGCAGAAGAATTTTTTTTTTTTTAATTCAGGGTGGGAAAATTTAGGAAATAACATTAATGGGGAATAACGTAATAACTTAATATTTGCAGTGAAAATTCTTTTTAGTGAATCATGAGTGAAAATGCAAACGATCATGCAATTCATCAATAATGAGAGCTTAAATGTTATAATGTAATTGAATAGGAGTAAAATCAAAATTATGTTTAATGAGTAATCAAAGAGACAACAAGTAAGGGTTATGGATAACCTAAGGAGATTGCTATTGGATATATAAACTCAGCATGGATGGTATTTGCTTCCCCAGTACATGGGGCTGAAATTAAAAGAACAATATGGGTAGGATGGAGAGCTTCTGTTGAAAACAAGAGACTAACAAAAGTAAAATGGCCCTTTCTCTCAAGAATATTAAAGCAGAAGATACTATGCATCATAAACTTCAAGCCATAATAAACCCTTAGTATATGATAACGAAAACACACTGAAGTAAATGATATCATGACATATAAGAAATGGATATGGGCAGGACACACATGAATGGAAGGACATGTGTAAGGCCTTTGTCCTACAGGGGACTAGTAACGATATATATGTATACATACACACACACACACACACACACACACACATATATATATATATATATATATATATATATATATATATATATATATATATATATATTTATATACATCTTTTTTTCATCATTGTTTCTATAAAAAAACCGTGATCGTCATCTTTATCTAAAATCCACTTGTGATATATTCTTGGAACGTATTAAATTTTATGCTTATGTTCTCCCTTTAGGTTTAATACTATAAGTTTGTGGTCAATAGCAGTCACATTTTATGTTAGATATGCCCTACCTACAGTGTGCCATTTTCAAAGGTCGTTTTCACTTCTCGTGACTTCGTATTTTCCACTTTCTACGAGACAGCTGTCACTACATTCACTCTCAAAATAGAATCCTCATTTCTTACGGTGCTCCCCTCTCTCTCTCTCTCTCTCTCTCTCTCTCTCTCTCTCTCTCTCTCTCTCTCTCTCTCTCTCTCTCTCTCTCTCTCTTGGCTTAGATAACCTCTGGACTTCTTTCCTTTTTTTCCTTGCATTTTATAGTGTCTGATTATTTTTTGGTATTTTCTCTTTTACGCGGAGGCTGAAGGCGGAATTGAGGAAGATAAAAAACTTTGCAGCGCCCTTAAAGGAAGATCGTTGTTTCCTGATTTTTCTCTATTGTCTTTCTTCCTTCCTTTTTTAATCCTGGAACGTTTGCATAATTTGCGATATTTTCGATATTCACTTTTTGAAATTTTGCAAAGAAACTGCCGAGGGATTTTCCAGTGCTAGGCATTATAATTTATTTTTAGAACCCCATCGTTCATAATTATGTCAGTAACCTCTTTACACATTTCTATTATATGATTACTTTTACCGATAAAAAAGAAATACTTGACAGAAAATTTGCATATCTAATGGTGAAATATGTTACCAAGGTTTTCATAAACTTTAGATTCTTCAAGTACATATATACCCATTATCATTAAAAGAATTCGAATTTCTTTTGCCGGATAATTGTTATAATCTTTATAATTGATAAGTTTTTCTTCAAAATCCTCAATTGAACTAATACGAGTTTTTCGATTTATGTATATATTATCAAATTAAATGGCAGAGACCTTAAAGTCCAAATGTGTAAGAAGTGTTAAATATTTTAAGAAATGCTGGGTAAAGAAAATTGAATGACATTTTTACTCTGCATAATCTTTGATTCTTATTGGAAGAATGAATTTTTGACTTCAAGAATTTTTTGGTTTCTTCCAATAACATCCTCCCTCGGCGTTTACTCAAGTGCTGGTTGAAACCTTACAAATAATAAGTTCTAGAATTTTTGATAAGCCCGAGTATTTAAGATTAAAATTATCATTTTCTTACACCACTATTCATTTCTAGAGTTTGTGATTAACAAGTAGTTATACAGTTAAACTCTTGATAAGGTTATAAGATGTATCGATGATAATACTATCTTTACAAACACCCTATCTTCTGAAAGCAACCTTTTGATTGCTGATTCCCTAATGCGAAATAACAACAACCATGAACGTAAGTAGAATTTATTCAATGTATAATCACCTTATATACAAGAATTTGATAGCAAGAAATTCACCAAAAATTAAATGAACTAAAACACTCGATGACTAGCTTAAATAGGTTGTTCTATTGTCAGTGTGGGAAAGAGAAAAAAAACTAAAATAAATCTATAGCATTACATTGTCTGAGCGTGTATGAATCCCCTGTGGTAGATGGTTCCCCACCAATTAATAAAATACATGAATATGAAAAAGGGTACCCTACTCTGCAGGAGATATGCATGCTATAGCTGATGAATACAGACCTAATCTTCTTTGCGTAGAATGTTAATTATGGAGCTTACAGTGTGTTACAGATCAAGAGGAAAGTGCCTGTGTAAGGGCGTGTCTGTGGTGTCTTACTAGGGTCGTAGCACAGCAAGACATTTGTTACAGCGTGTAAATCTTTCGGTATGTGTTGGTTTTCTGGGGTTTTCGAAGTCTGGTGGCATGCGGTATATTTTCCCACAATATGGCATAGGCGCGGGAGATTGTTGTAGGTTGTTGACAGGAAAAAAATTCAACAGGTCCAGTCAAGGGGTTGCCATACACCAAAAAACTATTAAGACATCCAGGGAGTCCTTTGGAGTTGCTCTTATTCCCAGGAGAACCAAGGGAAGCTGAGTAAACCAATCAGTCATTTCATCGGGGCATCAAAGCTGCTTTGAGGGTGCGATGAAGATGGTCACCTATTCCATTGGCTGCAGGGTTGTAGGAGGTTTTCTGATGTAGGTTGATGTCTAAGAGATTCAGTAATGATGTCCATAATTAAGAAGTGAAAGTGGTAACGCTGTCAGAAGTAATATGCTCAGGGATACTAAAACTTGCTATCACCCCTAAGAGTGAGGTTGGTGTACATAAGGCAGACATCACAATTTGCATGGGAATGGAATGAGGCCAACAAGTGGTGAGGTCAATGACGGGAAACAGGTAACAGTGTCCTTTTGATGCTTGTAGGGGACCTATTACATCGACTTTGATGTGGGCCAAACCACGCTGAAGTTGAGGAAAGTTGCCAACACCATAATCCGTGTG
>NC_090748.1:34576549-34591549 GCF_036898095.1 Palaemon carinicauda
TCAATAATATGTTTATACATTTTAGCGTTGCTACAAAAATCTGAGTGTTCTGGGCTGGGTATCTTACAACCTGTTCAAAAGCTTATAACTACATGGAAATCAATTTGAACTTTGAACAATTTATCTTTATCATGCTTGTATTTCCTTATTGAGGCTCGATATTACAAAAGTATTCCAGAAATAACTAAATCCTGGAATAATTCACGTTTGATTGAGCCCTAGACGTGAAAACCTTGTGCAATATTTTGTTATTGTTGTTGAGCCAGTAGAAAAGTGTCTTATTGCTCTAACTTTTGCGTAGCTACCATCATCAACACTATTTGCCTTATGGTATTGGATTTTCGGTTGTTTTCTTTAAAATATACAAAATCATGCAACATTTGACTCCTCTGACTATGGATGCAGTTAGGCGAATAATGCCGATAATAATAATAATGATAATAATATGATAGTGATATTAATAATAATAATCTATTAAATATGATTGTTTCCACAAAAGTTATTATTTTATAATATATCTTCTCAATATTTGTAATGAGTTTTTTTTTTTCTCTGTAATACTCCATTCCTCCAGTAACTGGTCAAAATTCCTCATTCATTGTCGGGTAGGTAAATTCAGAGTAAGTTTCAATTTAGGTTTAAAGTAAAGTTTAAAAAGTAAAAATAGAAAAGGACACTTACAGCTTCCGAACAATGACCCTACTCTGTAAACAGAACTGGTGGCATCCAAAAAGTACTTGAATGCTCGCTCATCGCTCAGGGAAGTACAAGCATCTACATTAAGTCCAAGAATGCAATTTTATCCTTCAAAAGCAAGATTATCAAAGAAGACACCTTATTGCTCTTTTCAATCAAGCATATCGCATATATTCACTTTCTTCAAAACAGATAGACCGCCCTAAAGTTGACCTCTAGACACACTGGCATCCCAGGAAAGGAAGAAGTGGACATCCTTATCAGAAGTGCGTTGCAAGTAGGCGCTTGGCGTCATTTTAAACTGCTCCCTGTCATAAGTTTGTAAGTCAATGTCCAACCACTATCACGCCCAACTTCTAAGAGTAGTAACACAAGAACATTTAGCATCCTGTATATTAGCCACATGGTAAAAAATCACCACGAATTTTACCACACACAATTTGTTCGAAGCCTCACCCAGAAGTCTAGCAGTAATAATCGATAAACTATGTCTAAAATACCTTTGCTCCCGGGGGCAGACAATGGAAACACTGCGCTCTCTTTTCAGGTTAACTTCTAAAGTTATGATTTCTTCTCCGCAAAATATACTTTCAGACTTACCCTTGTCCACCTAGCAGGTCATTAGATACTTTATAGCAAGAACTCAAATTTTTCCAGGTTTTCTGTGAACTATAAGACCTACGTTCGTATCCTATATATATATATATATATATATATATATATATATATATATATATATATATATATATATATATATATATATAGAGAGAGAGAGAGAGAGAGAGAGAGAGAGAGAGAGAGAGAGCGAGAGAGAGAGAGAGAGAGAGAGATAGAGAGAGAGAGAGAGAGAGAGAGAGAGAGAGAGAGAGAGAGAGAGAGAGAGAGAGAGAGAGAGAGAGAGAGAGATGCTTGGGTTTTCTCCTTGATTAAACTATCTCAACTATACTTCATGGATTTATTTGGGAGATCTCTTTCACCACTAACTTTCAACAACGGAATGCCTTTTTTTAAATTATCTATTCCAGAAATATATGACTTCTGCTACCCGTCTTATTACACTTCAACACACCAATTTAATAGCCAAAAGGAGATGAAAATTGTAAGTTGCTATGAGCATGAATCAAACAATAAAATCCACAAAAACAGCCTAATACATATATGTGAATCCTTCCGGAAATATTTAAATTGTGCAATCTCTTTATCTCGAACTTACTCTATACATAACCAGGAATTCATTAACGTTATGAATTTGACTCAGACGTGCTAGCATTATAAGTTATACTTGAACAGTTTGGCGGTGGCAAGGCTTCTGTCAAAGGTTTGATATCACATAAGTTTACACGAAGAGAGGATGTTGAGGATTCTAAGGAATAGAAGGGTTTGCAATGTTGCTGGTAATAGATATCCAAATCCAGCCACAAGAATTCATATAATTTACATAGAGATGCTGATGGTTTTTCTCAAACTTTTTATCTGGATATTGAACTTCATAATAGATATCTATATATGGTCAGACAATTATTGTGAATATGGTCATTGCTCAGTCTCATTTCTTAACTTTGCTCTTACTTTATGAACACATATATTCGTATATGAAAGTCTTTTGTTGTGAAAATGTGAAATCCTTATCCGAGTTAAGAAGGTTTCATACATTATTATTATTATTATTATTATTATTATTATTATTAATGCTGGCTAAGCTACAACCCTAATTGGAATAGCAGGATGCTATAAGCCTGGGAACAATAGCCCAGTGAGGAAAGGATACAAGGGAACAAATACACTAGGAGAAAAGTAATAACAATCAAAAAAAGATATTTTCAGATAATCAACAACATTAAATTATATCTATCATATATAAACTAAAAAGAAAAACAAGAGGAAGAGAAACAAGATAAAATAGCGCACAAGAGTGTACCCTCAATCAAGCGAACTCTAACCAAAAACTATGGTACAGAAGATATGGCACTACCAAAGACTACGGAACCATGTATTGATTTTGGAATGTCGTTTTCCTAGAACAGTTGCTTACCATAGCTAAAAAAATTCTTTTACTCTTACCATTATGAGAGAAGCTATTGAACAACTACATTGTATTTATTGACCCCTTGAACAAAGGGTTAACTACAGAGGGTGATCCAATGTAGTACTCTCTGACTTGTCAAACGACCCGATAAGACTCCAGCGGTAGTATCTCAGCGGATGGCTTGTGTCCTGACCGACCTACTACCTGTAATTACAAGAGGGCAGGTCAATAGACAATGAAGGGTCTTTTGCCATTTTGATATCAGCAACATCTACCTAGGGGCTTTACTCCGAGCTTAGTCACTTTAGCCACATAGAATGTTTTTAACGAAAACTATGACAGCATGGCCATTGCAAAGGTCGCCAGATACAGGCAATGCTCCAACTGTGCCAATGGGTGCCCTATTCGTTGTATAGAGTCTGCAGTCTTTATCTACATAAATTTTGTTGATATTCATAAAAAAGGTTGAGAGAACAACCTATCAATCTACAGACTTAATTAAATCTGGCAAAAGCATTATGAGTATCATGAATAATTAATTTAAGTTCAGGAGTGTTACCAGAATTCACAGCAACGGCATAACGAGTTTGTTTGGAGTAAAGTATCTTCAAATTGAAAGTAAACGTGCCTTACAGGTATGAATAAGATAATCAGTTTCCCACCTCTAAATCACTTTTTTATTTTTTCTCGACAGGCTTTATGTTTCAAGAGAAGTTGCCTTCAGCGATGAAAGAATTAAATTTTAACCAGCGCTACCAATGTCGTCACGTTAATACTGGATGAAAATATATAAAAATTATGTTAGAAAAATTATTCAAGCAATCATTGTCACTAACTTCAATCATGTTAGTACGACGATAAACGCTAAATATCTAATTAATCTATTTCATTTATCGAAATGCATAAAATTCCAATCTCAGAAACTCAAAAGAGGTTGAGAGAGA
Organism: Palaemon carinicauda; assembly: GCF_036898095.1. Lineage (NCBI taxonomy): Eukaryota > Metazoa > Arthropoda > Malacostraca > Decapoda > Palaemonidae > Palaemon > Palaemon carinicauda. Next base: position 34,580,216 of record NC_090748.1, read on the forward strand.
GCGTAATATAAAATATATTAATTCAACATAAAAAAAACTTTGATGACAGTGATTAAAAATTATAAGAGCAAAGTAAAAAGGCCACTGAAATAAATGTGTGAAAACTAAAGAGAAATATTAGAATTCTCCTTTAAACATGTAAGTTTTCGGTAGGCTATTCCCTCACAAGATTGATGTGATCGAACTTTCTATTTCTCAATTTATCTCCCGTCGAAAAGTTGGACAAGGAATTTATTTTCTGAATAGCTTTTACGTGAAAGTGAAAAGGAAATTTGGGAATTTCTTGCTCAACAAGGCGACGATATCTTCTTTTTTTTATTTTTACATGGAAAGGACATATTTTTGTAATATATATATATACATATATATATATATATATATATATATATATATATATATATATATATATATATATATATATACATTTATATAAAATCCTCTATCTATCTAACATGGTGCATCCTGAAATTTTGAATGGTAGCCGACATAGAAAAAGAACAAAATTATTCTTTTTCCTCATCATCCCTCAATGTTTGACGATTGAATCAGCAAAGTTTGGTTGGTTCAATAGGGTGCCATAGCCTACCTTCTCTATCTTCCACAACAAATGAAGCATCATATGCTGACTCTCCTGCTGCTGCTACCTCAGCGGTCACCAGCATGACCCGAGGTAACAGCAGTGACTATCGGAACTACAGTATGTAATTATCATTCGCCATTAATTTCTCTTCCTAACACACTCGATTGACTCTCTTATATCTATCATACCCCTATGTAACATTCGGCTTTCTTCATTCTATCCATCCATCCAAACCTTCGCTCTCCTCTTGTATTCCTCACGTTAGCTCTTGCACTCATCACCTTCTTCAGCATACAATAATTTTCCATTCTCTCTAAGTATTCATATCACCTCATATCATCCACTGATATATATATATATATATATATATATATATATATATATATATATATATATATATATATATATATATATATATATATATATATATATATATATAGACACACAAGCACACACACACACACACACATATATATATATATATATATATATATATATATATATATATATATATATATATATATATATATATATATATATATATACAGTATATTTTTGGGCTCAAGCCATGTCGTCCTGATGGAAGTTCCTATAGGGTAGCTTCCTAGGGTATATTACAACTACGGCGATATTCCCGGAGAATTTACCTTAAGGTACCCAGAATTCTAACTCCTGGAGCGAATATCCCTAATGAAAGGGATATTGCGACATATCAGAGGACGTATTCTTGACACGCCACATGGCAATCTGCACCCCGAACAGAGATAACACATCGAAGGGGTCAATTGGCAAGAAAACGAAAACGAGAGAGGAAAAGGAGAGTCGTTCCCAAGGCTCTCTCTTCTCCCGTTTCGTAAGCGTGCATTGCGCCGATCCTTGCGCCATGTGTATTCCTTTTTGCGTAGCTTAACAACTCGGTGTTTTTTCCTGTGTTTCTCGGAAAATCTTGGATTTAATCATCTTTTCATGGCTTCTCCAACTTCGGCTGCCTCTGATAAGTTGAGTACCATTTCTTTTATGTATAAATGTAGGCTCTTGGTAAATTTTAAAGTGATTAATAGTAATAATCTTTGTTACAAGATCCGTTGCCTACCGGAGGCGTCCTGGACGCTGTTGCGACGTTCCCGGTTGTTTTGCTTTAATAAATTTTAGCTATTTAGCGGTACATAGGATTTCCTTTCTCGTGCTTTTAGTATTATTTGTTTTGGCGAAGTATTCGCCAACTCTGGCCTACGCTAGGTCATGTAGCCTAGTCGTTTGGCCCTAGTACTTTCCTGCATGATTTTGGATTTCAGAGTGTTTTAAAATTTTTTGAAGCTTTAGGCAGTTTTTTATACATTTAAGATTATTTTGATTATTTCCAAGAAAGTATACGAGTGAGTTTCGGTGATTTAGGTAATCGATTCTCTTGGTGCCTAGGCTAAGTTGCCTATGGAGCCTTAGTATACTTTCTCATACTCCCCGGTTGCTTTCTTTTCTTCGGAGAAGGTTTGCAATCCCTTTCCCTCTGTTTAGGCCTTGGGCTTAACCCTAGTGGTTTATCTGAATTAACTTTCGATACAACTATACTGGGGTGTTACTGTACCTCCATGTTCCAGTAAGTCTGGCTTCAGAGAGGGACAGAACATCAGAGTTTTTTAGTCTGAGTCTGTGTTTGTCTGGCTTGGGGTAGAGTCTCCCTCGCTAGCCTGACGCAGACTTAGGAGGCTTAGCTTCCTTAGGTCACTGCCGAATGTTTCTTTACGAGATGATTCCTTCTTTTGTGATCTAGCAGACTAGTCCTTGTTGCTGTTCTCGGTGGGAGCATAAGATCCTTTCCCTGGGAGTAGCAACACCTTCCTTGCTTTGGTTCAGTGGGGGTTGGCAAGTATTGCTGGCCTCCCTCCTTGGATCTCCGTTAGGCTAAGATGAGTTTTCTTGGCTGCGGGTGATTCTTCACTAAAGCAAGGTTGGTAGGACCCTCTTTTGTCCCTTCCCCCTCTATCTCTGTAATGGCCTAGCCGTTACAGTACTGTACGTCATTCTACATCTGGACCTAGGATAGGTTAGGATGTGGAATTGACTCAGTCCCTTGCCGGCCGGCAAAGGTCTTCTGCTTTGAGTGCTGCCCGGACCTCCCTTGGTCCCTCATCCATGTCTGCCTGTAGAGCCAGACGGCATTGGTCAGGAAGCCTGAATTAGATTCTCCCCTTCCTTATATGCACTCTTTCAGATTGCCGGGCTTGGAGGTAGTTTACGCTTTTATCCCGGCATCCATTCTGTTTTCTTCTAGTGCTGTACCCGACCCAGCTGCCGGCCTATGAGGCCGGCAGCCGGGCGGTCGACAGTCGAAGTCCTCTGGTTCTTTTGCTGCTGGCCGGCATCGGTTGTTTACCTTTGCCGGCCGGCAATTGTCAAGCCCTTGTCTGCCGGTCGCTATGAGCAGTGGCCGGCAGCCGGGTGCTACCTTGTGTAGTTGCCGGCCGGCAGTCATTGCCGGCCGACATTGGCTGTTGCCGGCCGGCACATGTATTTGAACCAGCGTTCTGCCGCCTTATAGCAGTTAAGTAGTATACTTTAAAGCTAGTTATGGTGTGTGCCGGCCGGCACATTACCTTCTATACTGTACCAGTATTCTTCAGTATAACATATAGTGTAGGAAGAAAACTATAGTATAGTATTGGTACAACACTGTGTGTTCTAACACTTTTGTGTTGTCTTGCACATCCCTTTGGTGTTGCCTTACAGATAAGAAAGTGAGTTCTTTCTTGTCTATTATCCGGTATTTTAAAATCATACCTTAGGTGTGAGCTACACCTGTTTCCTTTGGAAACTTTTCATTGGTTACTCTAGGACAGATTAACTATACGATTTTATTATCTGGAAGGCTGCAACAATTGGTTGTGTGGGAAACACAAGTGTGTGTCTTTCCTTTCTGATTTGTTATGCTAAACTGTGCATATCCAGTGATACGTAGTTTACTTGATACTCATGGAAATTTCATCTCTTTACAGGAGGACCATCCGAAGTGCGGAAGTGTTTTCTGCATCGTCCGCAGTAAGAACTTTTGCGGACATGAATTATGTAGGAGGCACGCAGCATGCGCTGTCTCCAAGGGTGATCTCCGCTATTGGGACCCTCAGGTATGTACTGTGTGCTCTAACCTGATTACTGAGGCTTTTGATTCCCCTAGGACGGCCGAATCAAGGGATATAGCAAGGGAGAAGCTTCGTACCTGGGTAAGGGGCTTCCAGAAGAACACCTCTGGACCTTATCTTCCAAGTGAGAAGATGAGGGCTTACCTTTTCCCTAGGGCATCAGCTGATGCAGTGATTCCCCAGCCTCAAGAGGAGATCCCCCAAGTTCAGCTCCAGGTGGATGCTGAAGTCGCGGTCGCCTTGCAAGACATCCAGTTGGACGACAGGATGTCAGACGTGTCCGAGCGTCTGGAGGAAGACCTCCTGGCAGGAGCCCAGGATGAAGTTGGAGTCCCAGACATTGTAGAGGTAGAGGCCGACGAGATGTCGGCTGCTCCGGTTCAGATCCCTGAACCTATTCCCTCAACATCGTCCGCTCCCCCAGTAGAGCTGGGACAGGCCCTCTCCTCCATTGTTGGAATGATCCAACAAATGCAGAAGGAGAATAATGAGAAGGCGGCTGCAATGTAACTGCAGATGCAGAGGCTTGCAGCATCACATGGGCCCCAGAAAAGGCTCAATGTGAAAGACCTTCCCTTGTGCTCAGATACTAACCCGTGGAGATATGCTGAGCACATGCCGATGACGACTGGAAAGATCGTCATGTCGGATAAGTTGGGTTCAGTTCCCCTAGAGGAGGTGGAATTCTGGCCCAGCAAGGGGTCATATCCGGATTGTTATGTCCGGTTGAGGAAGGAACCATCTTCAAAAGAGGAGACAGAGCCGAAGGAGGTCATAGTGATGGACCATGCTAAGGCTCAAGCTTTGCTTTCATCTTCGATGAATGAGAGGGGCTTCACGAACTCAAAGGTAGCTGCATTGAGTAAGAAGCTCCCTTCCTTTGTGTCCTCTTCTGCTAGAGCCTTCCCCTTTTTACAGAAAGGGTTTGCGGCTGTATTAAAAGCAGTCGAGGCCGGCAAGCCTTGCCCCTCCCTGGAGGAGTGTAAACCCTTGTCGCTGGCCCTACCTATGGACCACAAGGACTGGAAGGACGTCCATCTTACCTTCTCAGTCGGGAAGTTGGAGGCTGATATTGCCGGACGTCAGTTCGGTGAGAACCTCCCTAAGCTGTCTGACTTTCTTTTGCGGAGAGAGCTCGAGACAAAAGAAAGACTGGCTGCCTCAATGTCTCTTCAGACCACTCTTGAGACGATGGCAAGTGACCCCAAGGTCCATGAAATGTTCATAGTAGTGGCCAAGACTCATCTGGCCACAGTGACGAAGGATCTTTATAGCTTCGTCAGGGCGAGGAGAGCTTGTAGGGAGTTCGTGTTCACCTCGGCTACGGTGAGGCACGAGCCAAGGAAACTTATCTCCTCCAACATTTGGGGCAAAGAATTTTTCCCTAACGAATTGGTCAAAGAAGTTGTTGATAAGGCCGCCACGGAGAATAGAAACCTTCTCCAGAAGTGGGGCCTGGCTATCAAGAGAAAGTCTTCCCCGGAGGAGGGTCCCCAACCAAAGAGGAAGACTATGAGGACTAGGCTACCGTCTCGGCCAGCCAAGCCATTTAGACAGCAACAACAACAGCAATTGCCATTGCCTTCAGTGCCCCAGATGGTGGCACAAACCCCGACCACCTTCCAGTGAGTACCCCAGGCAGTGTCGACACAGTCCACGGCATTCAACCCAACGTTCGAAGGGCAGTCAACTTCCTTTCGAGCAAAGCCTAGAGGAGCAGCCAGAGGCTCGTCTAGGCACCCCTCAAGGGGAAGGGGATTCAGGGGTGGTCGCGGTCAGGGAGGCAAGACCTCAGGACGGCAGTCCAAGTGAGATGATGCCGGTAGGAGGGGGACTTCAGAATTTTCGGGATCGGTGGACCTTCGATCCCTGGGCCCACAGCCTACTCAAGAATGGACTGGGCTGGAGCTGGTACAGCACTCCACCCCCGTGACCTCGGTTTTTCCAACACTCCACCCCTGTTCTGGAGGAGTACATCCAAGAACTGTTGGAGAAAAAAGTGATCCGAAGGGTGAAGTCCATCAAATTCCAAGGGAGGCTGTTTTGTGTTCCCAAGAAAGACTCGGAAAAACTCAGAGTCATTCTGGACTTGTCGCTACTCAACAAGTTCATAGTGAACTGCAAGTTCAAGATGCTAACACTGCAACACATAAGGACCTTACTGCCCAAGAGGGCATATACCGTCTCCATAGACTTGTCAGACGCCTATTGGCACGTTCCAATCAACCGTCGACTCTCCCCCTACCTAGGGTTCAAGCTACAACGAAGACTATACGCCTTCAGAGCCATGCCATTCGGGCTAAATATAGCCCTAAGGATCTTCACGAAGCTTGCGAGCGTAGCTCTCAAACAATTACGCCTAAAGGGAATTCAGGTAGTAGCCTACCTGGACGACTGGCTGGTGTGGGCAGCATCCAAGACAGAATTCTTGCAAGCTTCCATTCAAGTGATCCAGTTCCTAGAGTATCTAGGCTTCAAGATCAACAGAAAAAAGTCTCGACTTTCTCCATCTCAAAAGTTCCAGTGGCTGGGAATCCACTGGGACCTAATGTCACACCGTTTCTCCATCCCGGCGAAGAAAAGGAAGGAGATAGCGGGTTCTGTCAAGAGACTTCTAGATTCCGAAAGGATATCAAGACGCGAACAGGAGAGAGTACTGGGTTCTCTCCAGTTTGCTTCGGTGACAGACCCGGTGCTAAGAGCACAGCTAAAGGATGCAACCGGAGTTAGGAGAAGTTATGCATCAAACGCGCGAAGAGATCTGAGAAGACCAGTTCCGCTTCGTCTACGTACTCTTCTCAGGCCTTGGTCCCAAGCCAGACATCTAAAGAAGTCGGTTCTTCTTTAGCCACCTCCCCCGTCGGTGACAATTCACTCAGACGCCTCGAAGGAGGGATGGGGAGGTCACTCTCATCGGAAATAAGTCCAGGGGACTTGGTCCAAGCTATTCAAGACCTTTCACATAAACTTTCTAGAAGCTATGGCAGTGCTCCTTACCTTAAAGAAAGTCTCCCCGCGTCACTCGATCCACATAAGGTTGGTGCTGGACAGCGAGGTAGTTGTGATGTGTTTGAATCGACAAGGATCAAGGTCACCACCTCTCAACCAGGTGATGTTGGCCATCTTCCGATTGGCGGAAAAGAAGAAGTGGTACATGTCGGCAGTTCACCTTCAAGGAGTCCGCAATGTGACAGCGGACGCTCTATCCAGGTTCACACCGATAGAGTCGGAATGGTCCCTAGACGCAGGATCATTTTCCTTCATCTTGAGTCAAGTCCCAGAACTGCAGATAGACCTCTTTGCGACGAAAGACAACAAGAAGTTGCCCCTGCATGTGTCCCCGTACGAGGACCCCTTAGCGGAAGCAGTGGACGCGATGTCCCTCGACTGGAACAGATGGTCCAGGATTTATCTGTTCCCTCCTCACAACCTTCTGTTGAGGGTCCTCAACAAACTGAGATCCTTCAAGGGGGGTAGCGGCAATAGTGGCCCACAAGTGGGCCGAACAGCGTGTGGTTCCCCCTGGCATTGGAACTACGGTTGAAGTTTCTACCGCTACCAGATCCAGTTCTGACCCAGCGTGTCCAGAGGTCGACTGTCTGCGCTTCATTACAGAAAACCCGGACCCTGCAGCTCATGATTTTCTCTCCCTAGCGGTGAGAAAGCGTTTCGGGATTTCGAAAGCCAGCATAGACTTCCTAGAGGATTATAAGTGCAAATCTACTAGAAGGTAATATGAGTCATCTTGGAGAAAATAGGTGGCCTTTGTCAAGGCAAAGAATCCGCAGGAGATCTCGACGGACTTCTGCTTATCTTTCTTCATCCACCTCCATGGTCAAGGGTTGGCAGCTAACACGATTTCGGCGTGTAAGTCTGCTTTGACAAGACCCATTCTATATGCCTTCCAGGTCGACCTCGCTAACGAGATCTTTAATAAAGTTCCGAAAGCCTGCGCTAGGCTCAGACCTTCAGCACCTCCCAAGCCCATTTCATGGTCTTTAGACAAAGTTCTTCATTTCGCTTCTCTGTTGAGCAATGAGGAGTGTGCGTTAAGGGATTTGACCCAAAAAGTTATTTTCCTATTTGCACTCGCGTCCGGGGCCAGGGTTAGTGAGATTGTAGCCCTCTCGAGAGAGGGAGGTCGTGTTCAGTTCCTGGATGGGGGAGAACTGAACCTGTTTCCGGATTCTACGTTTCTCGCCAAGAATGAGTTACCCACCAACAGGTGGGGTCCCTGGAGAATCTGCCCTCTGAAAGAAGATGCATCTCTATGTCCAGTAGAATGCCTAAAGGTCTATCTTCGTAGAACTTCAGACTTCAAGGGTGGTCAACTATTCAGGGGAGAAACATCAGGCTCAAATTTATCTCTGAATCAACTCAAGGCGAAAATCACATATTTTATTCGCAGAGCGGATCCTGACAGTACACCCGCAGGTCACGATCCGAGGAAAGTTGCCTCATCCTTAAATTTCTTTAATTGTATGGATTTTGAGCATCTTCATTCATACACTGGCTGGAAGTCTTCCAGAGTGTTCTTTCGCCACTATGTGAAGCAAGTGAAGCAACTATAGAGATCTGTGGTAGCAGTGGGTCGCGTCGTTAACCCTGCTGTTTAACTCTGCGAGGAACAGTGGTTTTAATTGGGACGATTAATTCCAGGGTGAGTGTGTAGTTACATACTGTGCTACAAACTAAGTGAGGGCACTGAGTTGCCCACGTTGACTGTTCCATTTCCAAAGGTGAACCTAGCATAAGTGCAGACATGTGTGCCGAGCGTTTCTAACGCTAATGTGACTGATTAGTAATACAGACTTTTATGACTTTGATACCTCGGTATGTTAAAAGTGGCAATAATGTTTTTTCTTTCAGATAAACAAGTTCTGTTTACTATCATACTTATGCTTAAAGTTTTGGTTATCCTCTTCTATATATATATATATATATATATATATATATATATATATATATATATATATATATATATATATATATATATATATATAAATATATATATATATATATATATATATATATATATATATATATATATATATATATATATATATATATATATATATATATATATATGTATATATATATATATATATATATATATATATATATATATATATATATATATATATATATATATATATATATATATATATATATATATATATATATTCAATTGTTGTTAACCTGTCTATTTATTGTCTGTCAATAAACTTGTTCTTGAGAACCTTGCGTCTCCTTCACCTGTGTCAATTTATTGGTATAATTGAGCATTCATTCTATGTATTATTATCTGGGATAATTTTAATAGATTGTTCCTTTATGCAAGCTAATGTTGAATTGGTTTATGCTTTCCCTTAGCGGGAGGACTCCATCCCATAAGGGGACGGTGGCGGATTTACAAGTTTCCTCCTATGCGGATATAAACCTTTGTCCAATACAAGTATTGTGCGGAGAACTGGTCGATATTTCATATTGACGCAGTGGTTCTTTACAAACTATGCTTTACTTAATATAGGGTGAGACCACTATATTGGCTTGCCTGGTATTCATACATAGGTATATGTACTCTTCGAGACTTTTCCAGAGTCTAGTAGGACTCTTCCCTATAGGGGGCAGGAAGCTCTAACATGGTTTATGGTTAGTTGAAAAGATGTATAACGGTAACATCTTAGGTGTCTAGGTCTAGTCGACCGGGAAATACCTCCGGGGAGTATGGCACGTTCTGAGAATCCACAGATACAGTAATGCTCTGGTATACTTCCATCAGGACGACATGGCTTGAGCCCAAATAACGGATTTTGAGCGAAGCAAAAAATCTATTTTTGGGTGAGATGGCCATGTCGTCCTAATGGACCCGCCCTTCTCTTTCTATGAAAGGGCTGTAGGACCCCTCCCTACATACAGTATCTGTAGCACCTCGTGTATCGCTACAAGGAATACAGATGGCGCCAGGATCGGCGCAATGCCTGCTTACGAAACGGGAGAAGAGAGAGCCTTGGGAACCGCTCCCCTTTTTCTTTATCGTTTTCGTTTTCTTGCCAATTGACGCCTTCGATGTGTTATCTCTGTTCGGGGTGCAGATTGCCATATGGCGTGTCAAGAATACTTCCTCTGATATGTCGCGATATCCCTTTCATTAGGGATATTCACTCCTGGAGTTAGAATTCTGGGTACCTTAAGGTAAATTCTCTGGGAATATTGCCGTAGTTGTAATATACCCTAGGAAGCTACCCTATAGGAACTTCCATCAGGACGACATGGCCATCTCACCCAAAAATAGATTTTTCGCTTCGCTCAAAATCCGTTATATATATATATATATATATATATATATATATATATATATATATATATATATATATATATATATATATATATATATATATATATATATATATATATATATATATATATATAAAGTTGACAATAGGCTGGAGGAAAGATCACCACAACAACAACAACAGCAACAAAACTGGTTCTATCTTGCTTTCTTGTAGTTTTTACGGCAAAGCACGGGCTCCTGAAACTCTGGATCCCGTAGGTAAGATTGCCCGGAATTTTATCCGGATGAGGGCCCTTTGACAAGATGTCCGAGTCCCTAAGTCAATTAACATTTTGCGAATATGTGCTTTTACTTTACCCATAAAGACGCATAATTTTGCGTTGGCTAAAGAGATTATATTGGTAATGTTTCGCCCTGAGAGTGCCCAAATATGGTCCAGTTTAGGGTCTGAAGTGAAGAGTTTTAGTGGTAGAGAATAGTGGTATATCAGCGAGCGCCAATGAGTTGAAGATATTAGTAGAGGAAAGACTTTGAGTATGAGTGAGAATAAGTAGTTTTAAGAGTAGAGACTTATAGCTGCTCTCTGGTTGGGAGGGTGATTTGGCGTAAAACTATGATTATTGGGATTATGGAAAGGGAGAGAACTCTGGAAAGGCATTGAACAACCAGAGTCATAAAGTTTTCAAGCGATATGAATTCTACTTTTTGCATGAGTCTCTGGGTAGGCAGGGAAGTAAGAGGTTGAGGAAAGGGTGACTGTGCTAGTCTTGGCTCCGGTCTCCCTGCACTAGCTACAGCACCCGGATGATGCATGGCTGCTGATGGTCACTGAGCTCTTTGTCGAGGGCTTCCCGGGTTCTGGGTAGTTGCAGCTGCTTTGTCAGTGTTTCAGACAGATATGGTTACGGGATGTTTTTCAGGGCAGCAATACTCTGCAAATGATTTGGACACCTGTTGTTCTGAGAGTGTTGGGAATGTTAATAAATGGGACACTTTGATAGAATGTCCTTGCCTTCCTTGTGTGCGGCGATCCATATCTGAGTTTCATGTCTTTGACTGCAGACGCCACAAATGTTGGAGCTCATGAAATCCTTACGAGGGAGGCCATACAGCTTGCAACAATAACACCAAAGGGGTTCTGTATTTTCGTCCTAGAGGGGGAGGGTTCCCCATATACTGTGGGATAGGTCTTATAAAGGAGGCGATTATTTTGCTGATTGGTGCATCATACCTGTTTTTGGCCTGTTCAATATTGACGAAGTTGTTGCAGGATGTAAGTAAGTTGAGGGGCATGGTCACGGGATAATTGGTGATTGTAG
>NC_090748.1:34596549-34599049 GCF_036898095.1 Palaemon carinicauda
TACCTAATAGTCATCATTTGAATTCGATTCAATCTTCTTTCATGTGTGATTGAGTAAACCCGATAGGATATTCATCAAGTGTTTAGTCATTTATTACCCACGTATCCTTGGTAATCAATACGTGATACACATTTTTTCTATCTAATTTTCCCTTTCACCCGATATGCACAGGAAAAAACCCAGGAAGACTCTTAAAATTGCATCTGGAACTGAATTCGAAACATACATCCTATGGTTCATTGGATTTCTCCCGGAAGAGTCACATATCAGCGTTTGTTACTTCAGGTAGAAGGGAAAAATACAAGTCAGTTCTGAGAATTCTGTTATATAGTTGATCTATAGGGGTCATTTAAGCGATGTCGAGGTAATAGATGGAATTTGGATGTTAAATACTATTCAATATATTATTATTATTATTATTATTATTATTATTATTATTATTATTAGTATTATTATTATTATTATTATTACTTGCTAAGCTACAACCCTAATTGGAAAAGAATGATGCTTTAAGCCCAAGGTCTCCAAAAGAGAAAAATAGCTGGGTGAGGAAAGAGATAAGGAAATATATACACTGTAAGAGAAGTAATAATGATCAGAATAAAACATTTCAAGATAATTAACAACATAAGATAAGATCTATCATATATAAACTATAAAGTATCATGAATACAAGAGGAAGAGATATAAGATCCAAAGAGCATGGCTGAGTGTACCGTCAATAAAGAGATCTCTAACCTAAGACCGTGGAGAACCATGATAGAGAGGCTATGGCCCTACCCAAGATTAGATAATAATGGTTTGAATTTAAAGAGTCCTTATCCTTGCTATACCTAAAAGAGAGCCTTTTACCCATACCAAGAGTAAAGCAATAGCTATCCCCCTGAGTGATGAAGTTCTGTTTGGTAATTTTAGTAGTGTTGTCAGGGGTATGAGGACAGAGGAGAATGAGAAAAGAAGAAGAGAGATTATTAAGTGTATAGGTAGGTAAAGAAAAAATATGTGTAACCAGAGAGATGGATACAATGTAATGCTGCCTGGCATGTCAAAGGGTCCAATAACAATCTAGCGGTAGTATCTCAACGGGTGACTGGAGATATTTAAGAAAAGAGCATATAAAATACTCAATTATATGATAAAAATTAATTGATATAGAGGAAATATGTACATAAACTGATTTGATGAGTTCTCGTTATAATTATTATGTTTCACTTACTATTAACGCAAGTAAAGAATTAAAGTATATGAAATGAAATTTATATCTTAGATATTTAGGCTATAGAGACAAGATATGTATAATTTTACTCGACTACTTTTCTCTTCTCAAAATATAGGCGACATTTCTGAAAAATAATAGCCGTAATAATATTAAATTAATTATATATATATATATATATATATATATATATATATATATATATATATATATATGCGTGTATGTGTATATATAAATATGTGTGTGCTTATGTGTGTCTCTCCATATGTACAATAACAAATTAATTTGAAGATGTTAAATTTGAAGGTTAGAAAAATATATCGAAATGAGAAAATGTAGTCCACCTTTGGAATGAAAGAACCTATTCGTGTGCTCATCATTGATTGAAGCACCTTTGACTACTACTTTCAAATATCATAAAAACTACATATCATATAACAGTAATCCCATTTTGTTTTGTAAGTATTCTGATGTTGATCAAAATACAAAACAAACTTTAATTCACTGTGCAATAATCATACTGACATTTGGCTGAATATTAAAGGTGAATGTTTTAACATAATCATTTATTAACCTTTGAACTCCAGCAGCGTTTCAGGTTTATTATCGATGAACTGATGAAAAGTACTGTGTGTAGATCTGTAAAAATACTACCAAATCAAACCAGAAATAGCTGGAATAAAGTACTCAATTCTTCTGTGTCACAGTCTAGGTAAAATGTTTCGGAAAATATTGTCCATTGGCAAATACTTCCGACTGTAATGATTATATAGTTCAATTATCACAAATGACAGAGAGAGAGAGAGAGAGAGAGAGAGAGAGAGAGAGAGAGAGAGAGAGAGAGAGAGAGAGAGAGAGAGAGAGAGCATATAATTGTATATCGTTCACTCTCAAATTGTTACTTTAGTTCGATTACAATTAATTTCTCCTTTAATGACAAATAAGTATATATTTGTTCTCCATCTCTCTCCTGCGCTGAGAACCACCAACAAGTGGAAAACGCCTTTCTCTGCGCAGCCATACATCACCTACCTTGCAGGAGAAACTTCCAGGATAAAGAACCAGATTGCCTCTGGAGTTGAATTCAAAACCCGAAATCCCAAAGGTTCATTGGTTTTCTGTAGAGGAGAAGGTGTTTCGTCATCCTGGAACTTTCGCAAACGACCTTATTTCTTCCCAGCACAGAGGGAACTACGTAATGCTATTCCAGGAAACCCATCTCGAGCGGGAATGTAAGGAAAGGGGTAGCCTTTGAATAATCCATTTTGACGATATTAAATAAAT
>NC_090748.1:34604049-34611549 GCF_036898095.1 Palaemon carinicauda
AGAAGAAGAGAAAAATGAACAGGATATGTGTAAGGATGTAGAGGAAATCATTGATATAACTTATGATGCCATCCAACAGCATACTTATGAAGAAATAAATTATCAGATGGAAACAAATAATAGACCCAAGAGACTCTACCCGGACCTACATACTTTTAGGGAAGAGCAAGAACAAGAAAAAAAAGAAAAGAAAGATATAGTCTGTAATATGCTGAAAAGAGGGAATTGCAGATTTGGCGAAAGATGCTACTACAAGCATCCAAAGATATGCCATAATTATGAAATATATGGTAAATGTGCGTATTTAGACGGATATGGAGACGAATGCAGAGATATCCATCCAAAAATATGCAAAGCCCTAAAAGAAGGAAAAGGATGCAGTTTCAAAAAAAAATTTCGATATATGCATCCTGCAACTATGAATGAGAGTAAGAAAACTCAGCAAACTGAAAAGAAAAACAAAAATGAAACAAAAAAAGAAACAAAAAAGTAGGCCGCGTGTATACTGCACTATTCACCAAAAAAGGCCTTTCAACCCAAATCTGCACAAATAGAGCCCAACTAAAAAGAATGCATCTATAATGCCAGGGGTTGGTGCAGATATGGGGATAATTACAGATTTACACACAAAAATAAATATGAAGGCGAAAGAACAAATATAATAGAAAAGTTGGGTTTTTTAATGGCAGAATTCCGAGAAATGAAGAAAAGAACATCATATCAGAACAGGAAGGAAGCATGGGAGAATCCATATTATTACCAATATTGAATAATGGGGATGAAATAATATACAGGTAAATACGGACATACTATACAAAATACTGGAGAAAATTGTTGAAAAATATGTACCGAAAAAAACCAATAAACAAAAGACGTGCATAAGAAGAGACAGAAGGGTCTTATTTCAGAAAATCAGAAAGTGGAAGAAAAATCTTGCAAAAGAAAAAAATGTGTGGAAAATGAGGGAAATAGAATGTAAGATAGAAAATGCAGAACAAAAGATTATACAGTCGAAAGAAAATGAAAAAAGGGACTTAGAAAAAAGGACACTTCAAAATATAAAAAGAAACCCCAAAGTACTTTACTCCTATGCAAAAAAGATGAATAAAGGGAGAATAGAAATAGGCCCTTTTAAAATTGAAGGACGGCTAACGAATGAAAAAAAGGAAATATGCAACATACTAGCAGAAAAATATAAGAGTGAGTTCACGCCAAGAATTGCGAATGAGAATAATGAAACAGAAATGAGAGAAGAAAATGTTGAATATCTAACGGATATAGATATTAATGAAGCAGATATTGTCAAGGCTATAAACGAAATTAAAAATGGATCGGCAGCCGGACCAGATGGAGTTCCAGCGATTTTGTTAAAAAAAACTGCAAACACTATCGCGAAGCCGCTTGCAATACTGCTAAGACAAAGTGTAGATATGAGCGAGATATATGTCAAACATAAATTAGCTTATATAACCCCTATCTTCAAAAGTGGATCAAGACTAGAGGCAAGTAATTATAGACCTGTTAGTCTAATATCACATATTATGAAAGTGTATGAGAGGGTAATAAAAAAGAAAATAATGAACCATTTGGTCAAAAATAATTTGTTTAATATGGGTCAACACGGTTTCGTGCCTGGAAAAAGTACACAGACCCAACTGATAGCACACTATGAAAACATATACAAAAATATGATAAATGAAAAAGACACAGATGTGATCTATCTAGATTTTGCAAAAGCCTTTGACAAGGTAGACCATAACATATTGGAGAAAAAAATGAGAAAGCATAATATTGTGGGAAAGATAGGAAAATGGGTAAAAGAATTCCTGCAAAACAGAAAACAGATAGTGGTTGCAAATGACGAGAAATCAGATGAAGCCCAGGTAATATCTGGTGTGCCACAAGGTACGGTATTAGCTGCACTGCTGTTTGTTATTATGATCTCAGACATAGACTGTGATGTTAAAAACTCCGCAGTGAGAAGTTTCGCCGATGACACAAGAATAAGTAGAGAAATTACTTGTGATGACGATAGGAACTCACTACAAAGAGATGTAAACAAAATATATGAATAGGCGGAGATAAATAGGATGGTATTTAACTCCGATAAATTCGAATCAATAAATTATGGAAACAGAGAAGGAATGGTGTATGCATACAAGGGACCTAATAATGAGACAATCACAAACAAGGAAGCAATTAAAGACCTTGGTGTAATGTTAAATAGGAATATGTTATGCAACGACCAAATAGCTACACTGTTGGCTAACTGTAAAGCAAAAATGGGAATGTTATTCAGACACTTTAAAACAAGAAAAGCTGAACACATGATTATGCTTTACAAAACTTATGTACGTAGTACACTCGAGTACTGCAATGTGATATGGTACCCACACTACCAAAAGGATATTGCACAAATAGAGAGTGTATAAGGGTCCTATGCTGCTAGAATAGAAGTTAAGGACCTTGACTACTGGGAAAGACTGCAATTTTTTAAAACTATACAGTCTAGAAAGGAGAAGAGAACAATACATGATAACACAAGCATGGAAGCAAATAGAAGGAATTACTGAAAACATCATGGAGCTTAAAATATCAGAAAGAGAAAGCCGAGGTAGATTAATAGTGCCAAAAATTATTACAGGTAAACTAAGAAAGGCGCACAGGACATTAATCCACTACGCACCAGCATCGATAATGCAGCGATTATTTAATGTGCTGCCAGCTCATCTAAGAAACATATCAGGAGTGAGCATAGATGTGTTTAAGAATAAGCTCGATAAATACCTAAGATGCATCACAGACCATCCAAGACTGGAAGATGTAAAATACACCAGAAAATGCATTAGCAACTCTCTGGTGGATATACGAGGTGCCTCACACTGAGGGACCTGGGGGAACCCAAACAAAAAATAAGGCAATAAGGTAAGGTAAGGACGATTTTCGGCGGTGCCGTAAATTACTCGTACAATACCTACCGTTTCTAAATAAAACTTTCAGGAATTTACGGAATGGATATAAACTCTGTCCATGTCAAGTATCATGTTGACATCTGCCATAGAAAAGTAAGAACAAACGTTTATTTCGATATAGGTAGAATGGTTATTTTTTGGCGGTGAAGTAAAATGTTCCTAGAAGAATCCACATATCCAAATGAAAATTTCAGGGATTGATGTGAAACATAGTATCTCTGTTCCTACTAAACTTCATGGTAATATCTGCAATGGAAAAAATACAGCTATCATGTAGCCTTTTCAAATATGCTGTTAAATATAGCAACATTACAAGAAATTGCGTGATAGTGAGTGACATTAACGAGGGATAAGGCCGATCTCATAAACAATATCTCTCCAGAGTTGCAGCTATTTTTAGTTATTTTTTCCCTCTATCTAATAATTTATATTAATGAATATACGTCAGTTATTATCTGTCAGTTTACTGATTTATTTATATATTGTACTGCTCAACTCTCTCTCTCTCTCTCTCTCTCTCTCTCTCTCTCTCTCTCTCTCTCTCTCTCTCTCTCTCTCTCTCTCTCTCTCTCTCTCTCTCTCTCCCTGTGTGACTGTGAGTCTTTTCAAATGTTGACAATGTCGCATGCATTGTACCTATGGTAAAAGGAAAGGGGTGTTTTGCAATTTATGCTTAAAACAGATATTTAACCTTTTTCCTTTTGCCCCATAAATCTAAAAGGCTTGCCTAATAATAAATATAAATAACAAATCCTAATATATTTTTTTCCCATCAATGGGCAATTGTACACCATCATACTGTATATCATTAGGCATGAGCATGGGAGGTGTATCCATAGGAATTAAAAAACCAAATCTTCATTTCATATAATATCGCAGATACAGTATTTATCCCATCCATGAAAACTACTGACGCCCCAAAGGGACAGGGCTGAATTTTATTGAATATTGGATTTACGCTTGTTCCAACAGGGTCATTCAAGGGAGGACAGTTGGATAGGTGAGCTGCAACAAGAACACAAATTATGTAGTGTCTATATGGGGAGTAACTAGTGCCGAGGTTACGCTGCAAATTATTATTATTATTATTATTATTATTATTATTATTATTATTATTATTATTATTATTAATATTGCATTCAAGGAGGATGCTATAAGCCCAAGGACTCCAACAGGGATAGTGGCCCAGTGAGGAAAGGAATCAAAGAAATGAACTACAAGAGAACTAACAAACGATCAAATGAAAATATTTTAGGAATGATAACATCAAATTAGATCTTCCATTTACTGTATAATACCCTCTATTAATGCCTACTGTGCACTAATGGCACTGACCCCATAAGGAGACTCGGATGTGTGTGATGTTTGATCCTATATTTTCATTTATTTTTTTCTATTTTACTTATTCTTCTTCAACCAGCCCTTGTTTTTGGCATAGCCCTCAAACCTGAGTCGGTCTTCAGGAGAGTCAAGGTTTATTTTAGGCAACCCCTTAATCTATTTTGATAGATTTGAAGAATATAGGACCTGTGACTGCTCTGTATAAACTACTTTAAATAGCACCGAGAAATAGCTTTTCACAAATTTGGAAAAATAAATGTTAGTAGGAAAAGTTTATGATAGGAGAAAGGTGGTGACTTAGGTGATATATGTGTCATCAAGTTTGACTGACAGAAAGAGTAAAGTTAATGCCCAGGCATATTTTTAGTCTCCATCTTTATCTAAGAACAAATCAATATCATCGTCTTTGTCACTGTTGAGGCTAATAATGATGAGGTCAATAATGTCATGTATATATGTTATATATTGAATTATAAGTGTCCTTGAAACTCGTGATCAACGTACTTCCCCTGGCCTACACACTCATGGCCATTGACTAATTCTGGCTTCCTTCATCATGGCCTACAGGTTAGCTCTGATGAAATTTAGAGTGAGGAGTTCTTACCATCGCATATGCACCAACACCTGATTGATTGCATTGACCTTGGGATGCGTGGGAAGCAGAAGGAAGATCTCATGACCCTATTCCCCAATGGTATTTTCTAGCTTGTAATCAGGCACTGGCCTGTTTTAATGACATACGTAGAGCAGCTCAGCCTTTGTAGCATAGTGCTGGAAGGAAAACCTTCTGTACTCTAACCATTCTATGAGGTGAGATTTAATGGTGGGACGATGACTCTCCTCAGTCAGTGTGCTGTGGCATGGAACATTGTCAGTTCCAATACCAGTGGCTTCTATAGGAGTGTCTTTAACTACCGTAGGAACAGTTCACCATTCATTTCCTTGTTGTACTTGCTGATGGTATATTTGACAGGAAAACAGAGGAAGGAGAATTAAATGAAGCCATTGGGAGTACCATCTGCTACTGCAACGAAATGTTCCTAATCTCCATGTGGCACCAGATGGCCTGTAGTGTGTGGTGTCCATCTATTCCATGTTATGACTTATCCAGGTTGTATTCCATGTCTCAGCCCTCTATATTACCTTCCTTCCCTCTTCTAGGTGTCTATGATGGTTCCTGTGGCACACAATGTGAATCCTGATATACATGTTACTTCTATTAATCTTGTCCTCAATTACAATTTTAGGAAGTTACTGCCATAGCGAATACTTCAATATATCATCAGGGATAGTGCTGGTTTTCTTCTGGGTCTTTGTCAGGGATGCAGGAGTATAAGCCTGTTTGTATGAATGTGCCAGCGTTCGACTCTTAGACAGAAACTTGAAGATGTGCCGTGATGGAAGTGTTGGTGGTATGACGGGCCTTGGCCTTGATCTACAAGCCACAATCGAATGCTCTCTCCCCAGTCCCCAGTTTCATTCCCTAGGCTGCTGCAATACACACACACATACACACACACACACACACACACACATATATATATATATATATATATATATATATATATATATATATATATATATATATATATATATATATATATGTGTGTGTGTGTGTGTGTGTGTGTGTGCGTGAGTGTGTGTGTGTGTGTAAAAATCACAGGAAAACGTGATGCTCAGATGCAAAAGAACCACAAGGAAAATGAAAATACAAAATTTACGATTAAGTCCTGACTACTATCGTTTCCAGAGGCCGTGTAATAGTGTTTTTCCCAAATATCTAACAAACTGGCTCATGAATTTCCATGAAACTACAGCAATGAATGTTTCAAACATTGGCCTAATTTTTGGTGGTAAAATGCATTGACAGATGTGCTTAATTAACCTGTTTACTCTTAGAAAAAAGAGGAACTTCTTCCCTTCCTTCTGAGCGTTTTGAAGAAGTGTTACTTAATCACGTAACTGTGACGCAGAGGTTCCCCCAACCCTCCTATGGCTATCCTAGTACCCCCTCCCCCCTTCCTTCTTCACTGCTTTCCTTCATTCCCATTGTTATTAGGCTACCGAGTAAATCCCTGTTAGGAAAGACTGTGTACTGCACATATAAAATGAGCCGGAAGAGCAATAAAATGTTTTATGGTGGTAGATAATGATTAGATGGTTAACACAAATTATCAAACATAATAGAAGAGGCTTAAAACAGGGGTGTGGAATCTCACTGAGAGATATTCTACTCGGACTCCTACAAATTTTAGATTTGCGACTAAAAATAAAATAAAATAAAAAAATAGAATAAAAACATTAGTAGAAATAGAAAACAATTTTTTTCCTTGAGAGTGATGAGTAAAATGTATAAGTGTCCATTTCTTGTTTTTTTTTTTTTTTTTTTTTGTTATCCCTCATAAATCGAGGGTTTCCAGCAATTGGTGATAACATTATTTTGGAAAAGCAAAGCTAATGAATACTTTCATACGAGTATATCAGCTTGGCATGTAGACAATGTCAATGGAATTCTCAAAATAAGGTTGATTGATTCATTAATTGAAGTCTGGTATAGTTCCAGTGACAAAGTCGCAATGATATTTGTCACATACCTTTTAAGTAACAAAAATAGGTACTGGTACTTATATCGTAAATAAATATATAAAACTATATGTTGTAATATAATAAATCTTATGTATGTATGAACACACACACACACACACATATATATATATATATATATATATATATATATATATATGATTTTAAAATTTATTAAAGGGCCGATGTCAATTCCCTTATATGAAACATCTTTTATAAGTCTACCTTCTAAGGAATTCAAGCTACTCTCTCTGGTGAAATTGATATGATAAATTATATCAAACAATGCTCTCTGTCATTTTCTTCCTGGCAATTGATGTATCGAGTAACCTGTCTTGTATGGAAGAATGAGTCCTACGGCTTAACCTAAAGAAAACTATATTTCTATTGCTTTACCAACACTCGCTTGAAGTGCGAAGTGTAAGGTTAGCATGGCTTCTTTCGTTTCCTGTCATAAGTCTCATTCTTGATATTCAATGTAAGTGAGTGGGTAAGATATAAAACGTTGGTCTTGTGTTTAGGTAAAGTCTAAAGTCACGAATCACATTACCAGGTATGCTGAACTTTTACTGACAAAGAATTTCGTATTGCTTGGGGTAGGTCA
>NC_090748.1:34619049-34636549 GCF_036898095.1 Palaemon carinicauda
ACGACTTCATCGTGTTCCCAGCCGGTAGAAGTAAGTGTGCTGATAATAATTCAATTTATTTCCCCTTCCAGGGAACGTGATTGCTGTGCTGGAGTTTCATTCACGGTCCACCAAACTACATCCGAAGCTCCTCGTGGCATAAATTAAAATATAAATAATTAGCTGTTGTGCTCCCCTTTCTTTTGTTAATTTTTTATTTAAATATTATTGTAAATACATATATTTGTCAGTATTCCTTGTATCATTGCTGACTGGCGACCTACCATTGTTATTTGTTTTGTTATGGCCCTTGAGTCCCTTAAGCAAGGCCGGACTCGAACCAGTGGCCCGTAACATATTGGCGACCAAATGCCAGAATTCGCTAAGACAGTAAT
This sequence comes from Palaemon carinicauda, assembly GCF_036898095.1. Lineage (NCBI taxonomy): Eukaryota > Metazoa > Arthropoda > Malacostraca > Decapoda > Palaemonidae > Palaemon > Palaemon carinicauda. Next base: position 34,619,424 of record NC_090748.1, read on the forward strand.
TTCAAATTAATTTTATCAAAGTCAAATTCCCCCCTTTTTCTGTCTTTAGTGACTTGACGAACCTCAATTTCATTGCAAGTAAATTAATATCACTGGAGTTGGAACCGTGGAAGAAAACAGCAAAAGCATTCTATTCTCATTGTTAAAGTTTTGTGTTTATTAGTGCGTGTGTTCACAACGCGAACCCTTTTGTATTGAAAACCACGTGGAAGATTTTAGTCCTATTGTTTAGCGGGATAGCCAACCGCGTGGAAAGAATTTGTGTGTGTTTTTTTTTTCTGAGTGTTTATTATCAAAGTGGTTAAAATTTTCATTTATTAAATATATTGTGCATTAAGTGAATGTGCTATTTTGTGTGTTATTTTGTGTTTTAAAAAGAAAATAAGTGAAGTGAAACTTACGATATTTTAGGACAAAAACCGTGGCAGGCTGAGCACGTGTTCATTTCAAAACATGGCCAACCTGGTATAACTCAGCCCGCCGCCGTGTTTCCGAACGAAGCCAAGGTATATTGTCTGTTATTATTATCTTTGTTAATTGTTTACCAATTCTATGCAGACCCGAGATTTTAGTCTAATTTCGTTGTATTCACGCACATCAATCGTTTAATTTTGTGCATGGAATATATTATCATTTATCTTTAGTGCTAGGATACAGGCTAGTCTCATATCGGAACCTTTGGCTTACGATTCACGTAAACGTTTTACGGACGTGAGGCATAATTCTGTAAAGTAACGGTAAGACCACGCGGCGTTCCTCATTTCGATTTTTTTTCTTTTGATAGCAAGTGTTTGTAATTTCATTTTATTACTTTCGTGGGATATTATTTTCATGTACATTATTGATAGGGATAAATTTTTCATTCATATATATTGTGCAGTTAGTGATTGTTTAATTTCGTGTTAAAACTAAGTTTATTGAAATTTACGAAATTTTAGGAAGAAACCGTTGTAGACTAAAACACGTGTTTATTTCCTGTGTTAGTAACCGTAAGCACACGTGGCATTCTTTATTTCAATTTTTCCTTTTCACAGTAAGGGTATCCAATTTCATTTTGTTACTTTCGTGGGGTATTATTTTTATGTACATTTTTGAAAGGGATAATTTTCGTAAGATTGTGTAACATTGTTAACCTAAAGATAAAGGATTTAAGATATCACATTCAATTTAATTTTTTCAGTCAGGGTATAGGATCATTTAGATAAAATATTTGGAGGTGTAATTTTTTTTAAACTCATTTTGTTTTTATTAAAGGGAAAGTATGTAAAGGGGTTGATGTTCTTAACGAAGCATTAAGCAATCTTTGTGATATTGTTTGTTTATTTAATTTGTTATACTTTAAGTATAAATACAAACTTTGCTTTAAGTCACAGGGTTGCAAGTGGTGGTGTTGCAAGAACGCACCCACACATTTTTACAAATCTATTTTTTTTCCTTAAGACTAGCATAGGAGGGTCACACATCGTGGAGATTCCATTTTTATTCCTTAAGACTAGCATAGGATGGTCACACATCGTGGAGATTCCATTTTTTTCCTTAAGACTAGCATAGGAGGGTCACACATCGTGGAGATTCCATTTTTTTCCTTAAGACTAGCATAGGAAGGTCACACATCGTGGAGATTCCATTTTTTTCCTTAAGACTAGCAAAGGAAGGTCACGCATCGTGGAGATTCCATTTTTTTTCCTTAAGACTAGCATAGGAGGGTCACACATCGTGGAGATTCCATTTTTTTCTTTAAGACTAGCATAGGAGGGTCACACATCGTGGAGATTCCATTTTTTTCCTTAAGACTAGCATAGGAGGGTCACACATCGTGGAGATTCCATTTTTCCTTAAGTCTAGCATAGGAAGGTCACACATCGTGGAGATTCCATTTTTCTCCTTAAGACTAGCATAGGAGGGTCACACATCGTGGAGATTCCATTTTTTTTCCTTAAGACTAGCATAGGAGGGTCACACATCGTGGATATTCCATTTGTTTTTCCTTAAGACTAGCATAGGAGGGTCACACATCGTGGAGATTCCATTTTTTTCCTTAAGACTACCATAGGAGGGTCACACATCGTGGAGATTCCATTTTTTTTTCATTAAGACTAGCATAGGAGGGTCACACATCGTGGAGATTCCATTTCTTTCCTTAAGACTAGCATAGGAAGGTCACACATCGTGGAGATTCCATTTTTTTTCCTTAAGACTAGCATAGGAGGGTCACACATCGTGGAGATTCCATTTTTTTCCTTAAGACTAGCATAGGAAGGTCACACATCGTGGAGATTCCATTTTTTTTTCCTTAAGACTAGCATAGGAGGGTCACACATCGTGGAGATTCCATTTTTTTTCCTTAAGACTAGAATAGGAGGGTCACACATCGTGGAGATTCCATTTTTCTTTCCTTAAGACTAGCATAGGAGGGTCACACATCGTGGAGATTCCATTTTTTTTTAAGACTAGCACCGAGGGTCATTCATTGTTGCGATTCCATTTATTTATGACTAGCATAGAGGGTCATTCATTGTTGTGATTCCATTTTTATACGACTAGCATAGAGATTCACCCATTGTTGTGATTCCATTTTTTTTCAAAAGACTAGCATAGAGGTTCACCCATTGTTGTGATTACATTTTTTTCTTTTTGTACTAGCATAGAGATTCACCCATTGTGGTGATTCCATTTCTTTTATGACTAGTATAAAGGTTCACCCATAGTTGTGATCTCATTTTTTCCCTGACTACCCCAGAGGGTCACCTACTGTATAGTTGTGATTCCGTTTTTATTGTGTAGTACAGTTGTCATATATATCGTTACTTGTTTGGATGAATTACAACCGAACAGCCTAAGCTCACCCATTGTCGTGGCCCTGGTTTTCAAGTTAGGCTCTTGTTCAATTACTTGCAACGGTTGCTATTTGGTGATAATTCTTTCTCGAAAGGCATTTTTCACAGCCATTGTGCATTTTGCCCAGCTCCATCTTCATCCTTCCTTCCATGAGACTCTTGCATAAGGCTAGAGCGTCTTTCCCCTCCGTGTAATTTCTGGCACGGTCAACATCGTACCTTGTGCTGTTGAGTTTTTCTTGTCGCTGTCTCCACAAAAACTTAGCAAAATGACTGCTGCTGAAATCAGTGCATTTGTGGACTTGGCAGAAAGACAAGGCTATGAGGGAGAAGCATTGCGAAGGTATGTGCGGGAGCTCATGAATGAAGACAAAGCCCGGAGAAGAACAGAGCAAGAAAGGATGCGGTATGAAAGAGAGAGAGCGCATGAATTAAGAATGCAGGAGATGGACGCCCGATTGGCACAACTCAATACCTTGCCACCTCAACCCAATGTTGCCAAAGTCTAGCAGGACAATCGCAGGAGGACCCACTTCATTGAAGGGTTCACCAAGGAACTCCCTACAGTGGAACTGAAGGTGACCACGTCCCAGCTCAGCAAGAAGTGCGGACTGGGGGCAGGGAGTGATCTCGCACATGAGGGCTACAACTCATGCTTGGGTCAAAAGCCTGTGAAGGGTGTACAGCGAGTGCCCCTCAGGTGCATGAAGGCTGCCAAGCCGGAACCTAAAACTGTTAGGACGCAACCTGCATGGGAAGACGACTGGCTAGGTGACATTGACCATGGTGAGGTAGCTTGGCTAAGTGAGGAGGCCCAAGAGTCTTCCTCCTCCAGCAGTGAGTCTGAGCTTCGTACGCCAGAAGTTAATTCTGGTGAAGGTGTGCCACTTTCCACCACAGGGGATAGGGCTACTCCAAGCGTCATGCCAGAGACCTCAGAGGAGGGCCAGGGGTCTCCCTTTTCCCACCGTGAGTCTGAGCCGAGTACCCGCAAATTCAATCCGGGTGAAACTGTGCCACTGAACATCACTGGAAATAGGGCTATCTCAATCACCAGGCCAGAGGTCTCAGAGCAGGCAAGAGGCGAACCACCCATCAGCGCCGAGACCCCAAGGAGCCAGACAAGGCTCATCAGGTTCCCACTGCTGGATGAGACATTGGTAAACAACAGGGCACCCGCCAACTCGAACGAGGTGGAAATGAATAACCCCTCCAAGGCTGAGTTCCTGCTAAAGGATGAGGTGCCCCTTAAGATCACCCGAGGTTCTCACGATCCTGCTGAGGCCCTGCGCCAGCATATAGTTGTCCCCCATAATTCCCGCTTGTCGGTGCTACGAATGGCCCATGAGGGACTGGGAGGGCACTCTGGGGTGAAGCGCACAACCCAACTGCTGCAGCCCCATTTCTTCCGGCCGTGCTTGCAAAAGGGTGTTAAGGCTTCCGCAACCTCTTGCCATCCGTGCCAAGTCATCGGTAACTCTAAGAAAACCGTGCCGAGGGCCTCGCTCCAACTTATCCCATCCATAAGTGTTACAGAGATGACACTATTCTTTTATTGGTTTGGCTTTCTAGCCACATTTCAGAGGGATGAGGGTTTCCAATTCATGGCAGAGGAGTCACGACCTCTGACCATACTCGTGATTCATTTTTGGCTTCACCAGGTGCAGGCAGGAATTCCCAACTGTGTAGTTTACTTAAATGGCAGCATAAATTTCTTCCAGACATGGGAAAAACTCCAAACTCAAGAGAAAGAACTCTCAGTCATGGGCTCATCTCTTGAGCACCTTGCTTCCTATCGCGCTGACCATGTGTTCCCACAGACATTCCTAACGGACCATAACCATCTAACCTACTTGACTGAGCTACGTAATGGGAATAAAGGGCTCATGAGGTGCTGCATAGACCTCCAGAACTACAACGGGAAGGTCAAGCGCCTAAAGAACTCGTATGAGAGAGATGTGTTCTCCCGGCATTAGTGCCCAATGCACAGTGCCATGTCCATAGCGTAGCCATAGTCAGTAGGTAAACTTAGTTTGTATGAAAAAATAATTATTGGCCTAGGTGTCTCCCAGGTAGATAAACTTGAGGAGCCATCTTGGCATCATTATTTGCATTTAATTTATTTCCATGTATTTATTTTATCTTTTTTTTTGCATATATGCCAATTTTCTTTGATTTTATGCCTACCACTGCACTAGGTCACTTAACTTTAATCATTTTTTACATTTTAATTTTCAATTTTGCATTTTATTTTTCAGTTGCTGCCTCACAGCCAGCATACTTATTTCTACGTGGCACTTAAAGTTCATTTACTGTGAAAATAACGTAAAATGATGACCCTAGTTGCAGCTTAGATATTTATCCATTATCGTGGTGAGACTCACTGAGGGAGGAATCATTAAGGCTAGTGGCTTCAGACCTTGCTTGCAGAGTTCTTGTCCTGTTTTAGGACAAAATCTCTGCTAAAATGGGGGGCTGTTAGTAATGGCGGTCATTACGCCACCTTTTTTCAAATAACAAAAGACCCCGCCAGCAAGCATGAGTCGAAATGCCACGAGTTTTGGGAACCTACCCAGAGTCTCACCCCCCTCCCACCATCCTATACCAGTCTACTCCCCCTGAGATCTCAATTTCAGCTACCTTCTACGAGTCACGTGACAACATCGAGGTCCCAGGAGGAGGGAAGCGAGCTGTGAAGGATGTGGGGACACGTGACCAGGCCTGACCAATAGGACAGCGGTCAGGCCAATCCCCCTACCCCCCCCCCAATTGGGGGTCAAGTAGGGTTGATCTACCCAGGGAAAACTTGGGATCTTTCATCTTATCTCAACCTCCATGAGGATAACATCTCCTCTTCTTCACTCAACCTCCTTGAGGGAAACGCCATCGCTCTTCACCCTCAAGACATCAGGGAGGCAGGACCTCTGTCTACAATATCCTTCCATAGGGGAAGGAACTAGAGTCCTTTTACTAAGGTAAGGTGTCTGATTTTGAGATTCTCAATATCCTTACCCAACCTCCCATCCCTTCCTTATCACATCCCATTTTTCCTTATCCTATAAAGAAAATCCTACCCACTGAACCTTTTATCCTATCCCCTATACCCAGACCACGTGTGCTGTTTAGTCCTAGTTTTAATACATTCACCCTGTGACAGTGTTGATCCCCATGTGTAACGTTTAAATCCCTAAGCTTGGCATTTTCATTTAATTTGCCTAGAAGTTTTAACCACACGACTTCATCGTGTTCCCAGCCGGTAGAAGTAAGTGTGCTGATAATAATTCAATTTATTTCCCCTTCCAGGGAACGTGATTGCTGTGCTGGAGTTTCATTCACGGTCCACCAAACTCCATCCGAAGCTCCTCGTGGCATAAATTAAAATATAAATAATTAGCTGTTGTGCTCCCCTTTCTTTTGTTAATTTTTTATTCAAATATTATTGTAAATACATATATTTGTCAGTATTCCTTGTATCATTGCTGACTGGCGACCTACCATTGTTATTTGTTTTGTTATGGCCCTTGAGTCCCTTAAGCAAGGCCGGACTCGAACCAGTGGCCGGTACCAATATATATACATGTATACACACATACATACATATATATATATATATATATATATATATATATATATATATATATATATATATATATATATATATATATATATATATAGTCCATATATTATGCTATATAAATATCTAGACTCTCTCAATACCTCGGGATCAAAAACCTAAGGGGTAATTAACTCAAATATAAAGATAATGTATATATACACACACACACACATATATATATATATATATATATATATATATATATATATATATATATATATATATATATATATATATATATATATATTTATTTATATGTCGTAATCCATGTATGCATAAATGTGTATCATACATCAAGGTTAATGACCCTGGAATCAAAAGGTGATGTGTTTGACAGTATATTTCCATCACAGTGGAGAATTTCACAAAAACCTAACAATTCAGCATGTTGATAGAGCAATATTGCATCTTACTTGCCGAGCCTTAGTCAGTACCATTTGAGTGATCAGTAGATAAGATTCTCACATATGCACAGTGTGGTCACGAACCTTTTTCTAATAAAGGGGAAAAAAATCCATGTTCCGATGTCTCATTATCGGTAGACATTGGAGATATTGGTGTCAGATGTACTAATACATCTGTTTGTATATGCCGTGAGAGATATTGTTCTTTAAACCGGTGAACTAAAGTTCCAGATGCCTAGATAAAAAAAACACTAACATAGCAGATGCTGCTGCTGCGGGAGATGAAAACGAAGGAGTAGTTGGTTATAGTGATGCCGATGAAGAATATTGACCAGGTAAAAGAACACAGGACTTGAAAAATAGGTTAGATTATCTAGCCGACTTAATGAACAGATTCTTGGTTTAACGGAGAGAGGAGTGGCAAGTAACCACAGCATACCTGACATATGTAAACAAAGTTTAAGCCCATACAAGTGAAAATACATATGCAGAGCCGAGTAAAAATACGCTAAATGTCGTAGTACGAAAACTGCCAGAACTCCAGATCAGTGTTAGGCCTTTTGATAATCAGCGGCCAAATGAAGTGTGTCAATCAATCATAGTGTTTTTGACAGAGAAAAAGCTATTCAAGTAATTAGACTTCTGAAAGATTCTCCAGCAATGGAGGTAGTGTGTTGGCCACAAGACAGTTTAAGTACTTTTACTTAAATAAAACAATGTTTAATTGAGAAATAGGCCTTGCCTGATGCAAGAAAGGGAGACCTAAAAGAAAATTACAAACCCAAAATACAGGAAGGTGAATCTGTTCTTAGTTTTGCAACTCGCAATTTTTCAGGATTGTGATTCGTTTACTACCCAGAGTGCCAGTCTCCCAGAACGTGATAAAAGAGCAATTGCTCATAAACATATTCGCAGATTAGTAAACCCGTATTTATGTGATTATTGGTTCGATGACAATCACTCGTTAGCAGACGTAGTGATGGTGATATAAAACATTCTATACAGTTTACAAGAAGAAAAAATGACTGAGAATAGCTGCCCTGATTCAGAGAAGGGGGCAAACAAGAGAGGCACTCACCAAGCCCAAAAGCGGAAAAGGGGAGAACTCAGTCAGCAGGTAAGAAGAGTCTTCAGATGCTGGCAGTGTAGGGGAGAGGAGAACCGACGAATGGAGTGCCCCACCCAAGGATCACCCTGCTGTTACACTTGTCAGGACTGCGGTTATCTTCTCGAGAGTGCTCAGCAAAAAACTCTAAGGGTAGGCGTTTGGGTCACGCACATCAATCCCCGCCCAACATCCGAGGAAAAAGATCGGGACCCGCCCCCACCCCAACATGACATCAGAAGCAGCAGCCGAGGCAGCGGTAAGAGTGACTATGACGGACATGGTAGAGCAGGCACTGGGACCTTCATCGGTAGTCTCGACCTCACCCCTGCAGGACTAGGGACAGCAGCAGCCAGCAGCGGCATTGAAAGAGAGGTCGGTAGCGCGTGCCCCATATATCCTAAAGGGTGGCTAGGAATGTTAGCAGTTAAGATTGACCTACCAGATGAGTCCATTTGAGCGCTGATCGACACAGGAGCCAGCATTTTGCTGATTGAAAAAAGGTTCTCCTCAAAACCACTACAGTCAGCAGCATCCATCATCCTCGACACACCAGGAGAAAATAAACTACACAAAAGGCATACAACGATCGTCAACTTTAAGGTGGAATCTGTGAAGTTTACACATGATCTTTTTGTCTTGCCTACCTTGGGGTTTCCAGGAATCGAGGCTATATTAGGGACTGATTTTATTAGTAGTAATCAAATATGCATTTTTGCAGTAAAAGATACAATAACAGTAAAAACAGGAGGGTGCATTTTGCCGATAGAAAGTCATTCGAGAGTAAGTGCTCGTGCGGGCACGGAGAGACGAATAAGCGTGGTAACAGCTGTACCTGAAAAAAGAGAATTGTTGTCTCCCCAGACACTTACGAGCATATCAGTGACCCCGTGTCAGCCTCTCCAGGAAGTAACCAAGGTCGTTGTTTAACCACATGACAATTGGACGTACGTAGTCTTAGAGGGCTTGTCAGTAATAAAAAGAACAGAGCTGATATAATGATAGTTAATTTGTCAAACAAAACACAAACAAGTTTACTTGAAACAAAAATATAATAAAGGAACATAAAGAGCCAGACTTACCACAAATATATATCCCTAGCAAGAGATCTTCTAAAATATGAAACTTGGCCAATTACCATTCGTGGAAAGAGTCCAATAGACAAAGTTTTTGAGAAACGGAATCATCTCAAGAGGTGTAGGTACACTTTGCGGGTCCAATATACAAGGATGATATTTTTATCTTAAAAAAAAAAAAATATATATATATATATATATATATATATATATATATATATATGTATATATATATATATATACATATATACTGTATATACACACACACACACACACACACATATATATATATATATATATATATATATATATATGTATGTATGTATATATATATATATATATATATATATATATATATATATATATATATATATATATATATATATATATATATATATATATATATATTCATCTTTATCAATATAGGGTGAGTTTATCCGGTTTATGAATTTCAACCACATGGATGGATTTTGCAAGCTTTGATTAATCACTTACAACACCTTAGGCCCACTTCAAAATTTTATTAAGTTTCAAGAAAACTACTCACCACTTTTTTTTAATGACTATTTTTCGTCAATACACATAACTTTAATACCTACTTTTTTTACCTCTTTCTTTCGATTCTTGTGCTAATGATATAACCATAGGGTTTACATACCATTTCTTATCTGGAATACAAGATACTTTTGAAACCAATCACAATGTATCCAACTGATGTTGTTTCATGTAAAGTACCTTTCTCTTTTGAACTATCATCTATTTTTTATTACCATTCATCAAAACCCGTAGACCCGTAGAATTAACTGGTCACTGAATTAATGTAACAGATGTTTTAATTCATTCGTTTTACCTTGTTTCGAGTATTGTTCTCCTGTCTGGTCTTTAGCTGCAGATTCTTATCTTAATTCGATAGACAGGAACTTACGGTCTATTAAATTTCTTATCCCTGATCCAGAAAATAATCTTTGACAACGTTGTTTAATTAGTTCATTATGCATGTTGCATAAAAATAATCATAATTCTGAACATCCTTTACATTCAGATCTTCCAGGACAGTTCCCTCCAGTTCATAATAATAGATATGGAGTTAATTCTATTAGTCTTGCCTTCTCCACTATGAGGCTCGATACTACACAGTGTTCGAGAAGTTTTATTCGAACTATGACCAAATTATGGAATGGTCTTCCTAATCGGGTAGTAGAATCATTAGAACTTCAAAATTTCAAACTCGCAACAATGTTTTTTTCATGTTGAACAGGCTTACATAATTCCTTTTATAGTTTATATATGGAATGTCTGTTTTAATGTTGTTAATGATTTTTTTAAATATTTTATTTAAATTTTCATTACTTATATCGTTTATTTATTTCCTTATTTCATTTCCTCACTGAGATATTTTTCCCTGTTGGAGCCATTGGGCTTATAGCATCTTGATTTTCAAACTAGGGTTGTAGCTTAGCTAGAAGTATATATAATAATAATAATAATAATAATAATAATAATAATAATAATAATAATAATAATAATAATAATAATAATAATAATAAGAGATTGTCACTGGCGATATAGGTATGTGCCAAAATCTTGACTGCATATGCTTTCAAACTCTATTAATTGGTTTCAATTTATTTATTTTCTGTAAAATAATCATACCAGAAAAAATATAATACATAAAACTTCATGATAATTATTTTTTTTTCGATACTTTTTTTGGTAGGAATATTACGATTTTACTGTAAACAAATTTATTTCTTTCATTACTATCTGATAAACTCTGGACCTATTGCAATAAAATATTATCATTATATCATAAATATCATTTGACTTCTATATTCTCACATTCGTATGCTTCACAATTGAATTTATAACCACAAAATAACTTTGTATTTTTATTCTTATTTATAGTTCTCCTCTTGTACTTCTTACATACATCTTTTATAAAGAAAAATATTTCATGAAATTTCATTTGGTACAATTTCACAGTTTCAGAAGTTCATCAGTTTAGATGTGGAATGTAAACGTACCAGGAACCTCACAGACACTTTCATCGTTATTTTATCATCGTTCTATCGACTAAAGAAACACTGGATGTATGCCAAATACTATCTATTTCGTGCAGAATTTGTGCTTGTGATTCCTCCACTTACATCTACTCACTTTAGCAACCCAGTTGGCGCGTTTAAGTAGCCGTTTTCTTCAATTTACCCTCAGTTCTGTTGATTGAAAACAACTCACTATCAAATTCATCGGGAATCCCTGTGCTATAGTTGGGAAATCTCTCATAACAGTCATGTTCACTTTTAAGCGAATTAGTTTAATTTTAAATGAAAAAGCAATGAAACATCTTTTTTGAAAATTTCCGAATGAAGGGGACATAAGATTTTTTTGGTGTGCTCCGATGAATCCCACTATATTGGAAACTATCTTCCTAGGCAGATACCACAAATTTAATATAGTGTGAAGTTACTCTGACTCATCAGATTCGATAAGCAGATTATGAATAATAGACGTAACATCGTCAAAACTGCCAACAGATTTTCCTCCATGGACATTCTGTTTTGCACAGCCCAAGTTATGGAACTTTGGGCAGAGTATTCATACGTTAGTTCATGTCCAAGAATTGTCTTATTGTAAGCATGCTCTGTTAGCATAATTATGCATTTTTTTTTCACTATACATACCACTTTGACCCTATAACCCAAAACAATCATTGACCATTAGCTTTTATAAAATTCATTTTTTTTTTATCAAACATTGTTACTAGGTTACAGTAAAAAGCTTAAATGAAGTAATAGTTCATATATGCTTTGGTTACGTTGAAATGGCTTTACATCAAACACGGACTCTATAAACAGTGTTCGTGTCATCAATTAGGGCTAGAGTAATTGGCGTGTGACCAACAACGGTAGTTTCAGACTATAATCGGAATCTCTGTAACCTACTATGAGATTCAGGGCCTCTGTAACACGGTTTTTTGGACTTCGCTCCTTATCAAAGCATCGGATGTAGCTGAAAGTTGACATATGTATATTTTACAACCACACATAAATTTTGTCAGCATTATCAATAACCTAAACCCGATAGTTTTAATTTTTATAGAGTAAAAATGCTCTAGCCGACGCCATGGCCAGTGATAACGAGCCAAGAGTCGAAAACATTCATTACGTAAGCAATGTAAACAGCTTTTGACAAAATTTTGCCCCGCCCATCCACCAGACACCCATTCACCTTGTTCCATCGGCTCTGAAACCCAAAACAGTCAAGAATGGCTAGTAGGATTTGGAATTGCCCCCGTGGTTGCAAAACTGCATTTGTCTTACGACTTGCAACTTTATATAGTCAAGAGAAAACCCGTGGACATATTTATTATAGCCTGAATAAGTAATTATTCAGTTTCTAGTTTATGGTCTGATTTGTATTTAGCGTAACATGATTATAATAGTTGTAATGTCATTCAGGCTTTTGAACATTTCCATTAACTATTCACTATGCCACCAAGAGAGAGAGAGAAAGAGAGAGATTGTATGTAAACAGTCTTTGTATAACTATTTTTGTTAAAATAGATTTTTGTGCTAAAATCTCCATCAGACCAACGGATCGTCCGATATAATTTTTCTTTTCTTCTTCTTAGGCCGTACGACCGAGTTGGCTGTTTTGGGCATGACTGTATGTTGTAAATAAATCATGAATAGTTTTAGGAGTTTTATTTGTACATCTAAGGGGAATTTATAGAAGTAAAGTGAACATAATTCTTTTATCCTTTAAAATAATTACTACATGTAGCAAAACAAATAGTAGTAAAGATGATAATGCAATGAAGGAATGATACCATACTTTATCTTTAGCTTCAACATCGGCAATAACATACCCAGTTGCCATAATTTGTCAGCTTAATGAAATAACCTATCATCTAATGTTAAACTTAAATTTCTGAGGAGGCCATGGCTTATTGCACAGTGAAAAAACATGACAAAGACTTTATGAATGGCGGAACGATACATAAATGTGGGTGGGGTATCTGTGCTAGCGTAGTAATACTACTGTAGCAGTAGTGCCGCAAAAGTAGTATACATGAATTAAACGTTTAGGCCAACTGCTGGGATCCTTGCGGATCATTTAGCACTTCTTACAACTACTCGAGAATTGAGTTTTCATAGCCAGAATTCAAATTTTATAATCCAACAATGCCCATGATAGCGTTCAGTGTTATCCTGAATTACAACGAGGCCAAAGTGGGTGGAGCCTCAGGAAGTCATCATTCTGACGATAATTATTGGTGAAGGTTTAAAGCCAAATACGGTACCGTTTTTTTTTTTTTTTTTTTTTTTTTTTTTCAGTAAATAGGTAAGTAGATAGACAATAAATAAAAATTGCTTGACATTGAATATAGCAGTTATCAAATCAAGCTTGTCTACTACGTTTTCAAAAATTACCAACTATTCCCTACACCTTGTCAATCTGATTGTGACCTATAAAAGTAGACTGTAATTTCTTAGGAAACCTATTTTGGGAGTTAGACTAATAATCGAAGTGTTTTTGTATTTATTAATATATTTTGTTGGTTTGTTCATTAGGTCAATTATCAGTGGAGAGGTTTCACAGTTAATAAAGGTGTACTGCTTTGCTTTTATTTAAACTTTTGTGTCATTGTTGGCAGAGCTATAGCCTTCGTTACGTACAGCCAATCATCGATCGAGAAAGAGGGAAGAAATGCCGTCATATGTTACGTAACGAGTGCGTTCGAAACCTTTTCTCTGAGTAAGTTGGTCCGTCTTCAAAAAACGTAACTTTTACATTATAAGTACCAAATTTATTCAACCTACGTAATGCAGAATATAGTAAAAATTTATGTGTAGGTATAATGTGCATTCTGAATAAGCATTATATTTAGGAAATTCATAGATAAAGAATTATTGCGAAAAAAACGTGTTACAGAGGCCCTGAATCTCATAGGATCTGCTGTGCATTTGGGTTACTGTTTCTGAGTAAGAACCAGGCTAAGCCTTAGCCCTGGATGACCCTAAACACTCATCGCTAGGTTCAAGTCAGTCTATAAGAAACATAGTACTAAAAGAGCAACAATTTTACCACGCAAATCACTTTGAAGCAGGACTATTTAAATGACCAAGGGGAGGAGGTTAGAGCTAAAGGTATAGGCTGCAATGGGGGAGAACTGAAAATGTATATTCCAACAAAAAATCGTATTCTTAGGTCTTTAATTTCTAGCCAAATACATTAACCATATATTTCTCATGCTCGAAATCTTGTGTTTTATGCATTTCTGAACTTGATTATTGGGGCAAACCACCCTTTCATGAGTTTTTAGACCCCTTTATGTAAACACAATTATGGGAGACCCCAGTTGAAAACCGGGTATTTTTTTGGGGTGGGGAAATGTCGTAAACGAGGGATTTGTAGCAATAATAATGGTCAAAAATGCAAAATAAGCCCAAGATAATCAGTTGGAAAAATATACGGTTCATGCAAATGGTTGAAAACAGGCCAAAACGGGATTATCTAACTTTGAGATTTGTAAAAGGGTACAGAACCCAACAAACCCACCTAATCTAACCTAGCAGTTCCCAGGTCCCAAATCCTAGCCGGGGAGCAAGCCCCTAGGATTCCCCTTCCCAGGTCACAAACCTTCCCAGGTTACAACCACTAGCCGACACCCCGCCCCCTTTTAAGGTCACAAAATAAAAGTAAATCACAAATAAATCCCTCCATTATGAAAAAGTAAATCACAACTAATTCCTTATGATTGACATCGTCGCCTTTTTTGTTTTCTTGGCAATCTTTACAAAATCTTTGCTGTAGAAAATGTGCTGGCCTTCCCTGAAAATTAAGTCAGAATCGGATCTTTGAGGCCTTATTTCTCTATTATTTTTTAATTTCACATGAGTAACAATAGCTTTACACTGAACGGAGAGCGTTTCCATCATAATCAATTGCCGACATACACGAAAAAACAATAAATTTACAAATAGATTGATGTGGTTCCCTTATGTTCACTCTTCGAGACATCTTTACAAGATGGTGGTTAACTTAAAACTGAAGGCGAAGGTGGGGAAAATTGGCTGTTGTAGAACAATATCAATTGAGCTCCACAAGGATTTAGAAGAGTTGGAAGACCCAGGCCTACATGGCTGAGGTCTATGAAGCGCGATGTAGGAGATGGTTTTATATATATATATATATATATATATATATATATATATATATATATATATATATATATGTATATATATATATATATATATTTATATATTTATATATATATATATATATATATATATATATATATATATATATATATATATATATATATATATATATATATATATATATATATATATATATATATTGTGTTATCTGATTTTTTCAATCTTTCACTAAACTCCAATTCTATATATATATATATATATATATATATATATATATATATATATATATATATATATATATATATATATGTGTGTGTGTGTGTGTGTGTGTGCGTGTGTGTTTGTGTGTGTGTGTGTGTGTGCGTGTTAAGAGTAATCTCTCCAAAAGATGATTATTAAAGATGTCTTAAGAGCTTAAAATCATTAGGATGTTATGAATACTAATAGCATCCTTTATATTATAATTACCAATTATGTTCTTGTTATGAAATTGTGCAATCATATGAATTTCAGTAACGTAGTTACGTTAAGAATTCCAAAGAAGCTAAACTACAGTATACAGATGTAATGCGTTGTGTTTTATTGTGATGTAGAAGTTACTACAGGCGAAAATCATGCTAGGTGGAAGTTAGGAAAGTTTTCGAGGAAATAACATGACATTTATTATCGAAGTGATGTCATTGTAAATGAGTCTCACTTTTCCTGAAATTATGTTCTATCTTCGTTAACAGTAATTTATCTTAGAAACTATTTCTACCAATTGAATAGGAATATTTCTAGTTAAAGCCTATGATTTTATGAAAAAGTAAAATTCTTTTACAGAGATTGTTAGCGAGAAGCATTTTGGAAACGAGGTACAGATCACGTGACAGTTATACAACGCAAACCAGAGGGTGGTATATAAGAAGAGATGTCCTGGGAAAGATTGCACAATGTGGTTGGACAACATCAAAAGATCTTGCTCTTGGTCTGTCTATTGAAAAATGGTCTACGAAAGATATGTTCCCCTCAGTTCTTGAATGTTAAAATGTTTTCTTTAATCTAGATAATTTCTAAGAGTGTTTGAATTTATTAATATCTATAGAATCCAGTTGATCTCTATGAGTAGACGTTTCTGTTTATTTCGATCAATGGTTAGGTGTAGTAAAAGTTTTTAGCACTAATATTTATAAAACTGTATAATCAATGTCTTGTTACACGTTCTATCACGAAGCCTAATCCTTTTACACGACCTACTATTAATGCCATGTTAACTATAAATCAGTTGATCAAAATCAATTGTACAATATAGACCAGTGGTCTTGTCTGAAACCAGCTCCCAATTGTCTTTTACAATTCCTTTATTCAGTACTGAAGTATTGAACTTTTCCTGATTTAGTATGGACTGCTGTATTTTTCAGAAGTGCAGAAATGTCAATATCGAAACAAACTGTATAATCTAGACCAGTGTTCTGTCTGAAAACATCACCCAAGTGTCTTTTGTAAGTATTCTATTGAATACGGTACTACTGAGATTTCTCCAGATTTAGTACAGACTGGTCTTACCTCGAAAGTGGAGTAATATATTGTTTGAAGGCAATTTAATGATATAGAAAACTGCTCTTCCCAGATATCAGAATTTTATAATTCTTTGATTTAATACTATATTGTTGAGATTTCTCCAGTTTTGTTACAGTTTTATTAAGTAAAATATGCCAGGTACATCGTGCTTGATACATATTGATTACACTAAATGAAATTTAGTGAAAGAGTGAATTCTCTTTGAACATGTAATAAAATATATATATGTGTGAGCCTTCTATATAATTTGAAGCTTCTGACTTTTTTGTATATCTCTGTTAACACCTCTAGTTGTTTATTATATTCTTAAAACTGCTCAAGTTTTAGAAGTATATATATATATATATATATATATATATATATA
>NC_090748.1:34647028-34652028 GCF_036898095.1 Palaemon carinicauda
TAAATATATATGTATATATATATATATATGTATTATATGTATGTATATATATATATATATATGTATATATATGTGTATATATATATATATATATATAAATGTATGTAAATATATATATATATATATGTATATATATATATATATGTATATATATATATACATATATATATATATATATATCTTTATCAATATAGGGTAAGTTTATTCGGTTTATGGATTTCAATCACATAGATAATTTTTGCAATTTTTGATTAATCACTTAGAACACCTTAGGCCCACTTCAAAATTTTATTAAGTTTCAAGAAAACTACTCACCACTATTTTTTTTTAATGAATATTTTTCGTCAATATACATAACTTTAATACCTACTTTTATACCTCTTTCTTTCGATTCTTGTGCTAATGATATAACCATAGGGTTTACTTACCATTTCATATCTGGAATACAAGATACTTTTGAAACCAATCTCAATGTATCCAACTGATGTTGTTTCATTTAAAGTACCTGTCTCTGTGGAACTAACATCTATTTTTCATTACCATCCATCAAAACCCGTAGACCCCTAGAATTAACTGGTAACTGAATGAATTTAACAGATGTTTTAATTCATTCGTTTTACCTTGTTTCGAGTATTGTTCTCCTGTCTGGTTTTCAGCTGCAGATTCTTATCTTAATTTGATAGACAGGAACTTACAGTCTATTAAATTTCTTATACCTGATCCAGAAAATACTCTTTGACAACGTTGTTTAATTAGTTCATTATGCATGTTGCATAAGAATATGCATAATTCTGACCCTCCTCTTTACATTCAGATCTTCCTGGACAGTTCCCTCCTGTTCGTAATAATAGATATGCAGTTAATTCTAATAGTCAAGCCTTCTCCACCATGAGGCTCGATACTACACAGTGTTCGAGAAGTTTTATTCGAACTGTGACCAAATTATGGAATGGTCTTCCTAATCGGGTAGTTGAATCACTAGAACTTCAAAATTTCAAACTCGCAACAATGTTTTTTTTTCCATGTTGAACAGGCTTACATAATTCCTTTTATAGTTTATATATGGAATGTCTGTTTTAGTGTTGTTAATGATTTTTTGAATATTTATTTCAATTTTCATTACTTATATCGTTTATTTATTTCCTTATTTCAATTCCTCACTGACATATTTTTCCCTGTTGGAGCCGTTGGGCTAATAGCATCTTCATTTTCAAACTAGGGTTGTAGCTTCACTAATAATAATATATAATAATGATAATAATAATAATAATAATAATAACAATAATATAATAATACTAAGAGAGAATGAGATTATCACTGGAGATATAGGTATGTGCCAGAATCTTGATTGCATATGCTTTCAAACTCTATAAATTGGTTTCAATTATGTATTTTCTGTAAAATAGTCATACCAGAAAAAATATAATACATAAAACTTCAAGATAATTATTTTTTCCCGATATTTTGTTTTTGGTAGGAATATTACGATTTTACCATAAACTAGTTTATTTCTTTCATTACTATCTGATAAACTCTGGACCTATTGCAATAAAATATTATCCTTATATCAAATATCATTTGATTACTATATTCTCACATTCGTAAGCTTGACAGTTGAATTTATAACCACAAAATAACTTTGTATTTTTATTTTTATTTATAGTTCTCTTCTCCTCTTTTACTTCTTACATACATCTTTTATAAAGAAAAATATTTCATGAAATTTCATTTGGTGCAATTTCACCGTTTCAGAAGTTCATAAGTTCAGATGTGGAATGTGAACGTACCTGGAACCTCTCAGACACTTTCGTCGGTATTTTATCATCGTTCTATCGACTAAAGAAACACTCGATGTATGCCAAATACTATCTATTTCGTGCAGAATTTGTGCTTGCGATTCATCCAGTTACATCTACTCACTTTAGCAACCCAGTTGGCGTGTTTAAGCAGCCGTTTTCTTCAATTTACCCTCAGTTCTGTTGATTGAAAACCAACCACTAACAAATTCATAGGGAATCCCTGTGCTATTGTTGGGAATCTCTCATAACAGTCATGTTCACTTTTAAGTGAATTAGTTTAATTTTAAATGAAAAAGCAATGAAACATCTTTTTTGAAAATTTCCAAATGAAGGGCACATTAGTTTTTTCGGTGTGCTCCGATGAATCCCACTATATTGGAAACTATCTTCTTAGGCAGATACCAAAAATTTAATATAGTTTGAAGTTACTCTGACTCTTCAGATTCGATAAACAGATCATGAATAATAGACGTAACATCGTCAAAACTGCCAACAGATTTTCCTCCATGGACATTTTGTTTTGCACTGCCCAAGTTCTGGAACTTTGGGCAGAGTATTCATACGTTAGTTCATTTCCAAGAATTGTCTTATTGTAAGCATGCCTTGTTAGCATAATTATGCAATTTATTTTTTTTCACTATATTTACCACTTTGACCCTATAACCCAAACCAATCATTGATCAATAGCTTTCATAATTTTTTATTTTTTTTTATGAAACACTGTTATTATGTTACAGTAAAAAGCTTGATCAAATGAAATAATAGTTTATATATGCTTTGGTTACGTTGAAATGGTAATACATCAAACACGGACTGTATGAACTGTGTCGTGTCATCAATTAGGGCTAGAGTAATTGGCGTGTGACCAACAATGGTAGTTTCAGACTATAATTGGAATCTCTGTAACCTAGGATCTGCTGTGCATTTGGGTTACTATTTCTGAGTAAGAACCAGGCTAATCCTTAGCCCTAGATAACCCTAAACACCCATGGCTAGGTTCAATTCAGTCTATAAGAAACATAGTACTAAAAGAGCAACAATTTCACCACGCAAATCACTTTCAAGCAGGACTATTTAAATGACCAAGGGATGAGGTTAGAGCTAAAGGTATAGGCTGCAATGGGGGAGAACTGAAAATGTATATTCCAACATCAAATCGTATTCTTAGGTCTTTAATTTCTAGCCAAATACATTAACGATATATTTTTCATACTCGCTATCTTATGTTTTATGTATTTCTGATCTGGATTATTGGGGCAAACCACCCTGTCATGAGTTTTTAGAACGCCTTATGTATAAACAATTATGGGAGACCCCAGTTGAAAACCGGGTATTTTTGGGGTGGGGAAATGTCGTAAACGAGGGATTTGTAGCAATAATAATGGCCAGAAATGCAAAATAAGCCCAAGATAACCAGTTGGAAAAAGCTACGGTTCATGCAAATGGTTGAAAACAGCCAAACGGGATTATCTAACTTTGAGATTGGTGAAAGGGTACAGAACCCAACAAACCCACCTAATCTAACCTAGCAGTTCCCAGGTCCCAAATCCTAGCAGGAGAATTTACATTTAGACACCTATTGTGACGCTGAATATTTACTTCCACTTTCACAACGCTGTTGATTATCATCTTTCACATTTGAACTTCTTCCATCCTGACGTCATCTGAGTTCAAAATCACTTAGTCTTTAATTGACACGTGTGTATTGTGTGAGGAATTTGTGTAGATTATTATTAATAGGTGAACTGTAAATATTGTAAAATATCATTAATCTTAAGGATGTAATTATTACATGACGCTGGCTATTACTTTCCATCGCTGTTACTGTTTTCCTATTTCATATTCTAAATTGATTAATAAGACCATAAAAATTTCAGGTATATTTTATACAATCAACATTTTGATTTAGCTTACTATAACACACATACAAATACACACATATACGCACACACACACACACACACATATATATATATATATATATATATATAAATATATATATATATATATATATATATAATATATATATATATATATTATATATATACATATATATACACTGAAGTAGATTATCGAAATATCATTGCTTTAAAGCTTGGAATATTATAAAAAAAAGAAGGATGAGAAGCGTAATAAACACTACAGAAGTGAAAAAGAGTGCCATTATCTATATGGTGTGGGCAAGTGTTGGTAATAGTAGGTGAGGAGGGAGTGAGTAGGGCTCAGTAGGAATCTGTTTGGGGAGAGAAGATTAAGAGGGAGGAAGAGAATTAGATGGCAAATTAAGGTGATGGTTTACATAGAGAGAAGAAATTTGATAGGGGAGGACAACTTTGATAAAATAAATTGGAGAGGGTGAACAAAGCAAGTGACCCCGTTGATGTAATGATAACTATAGGAGAGAATAAGATTATCACATGTGAAGATATTCTAACAAGATACAAGAAAAGGAAATGGACATGGGCAGGATATATAATGAGAATGACCAATAACAGTTGGACCTTCAGAATAAGAGAATGGGTCCCTAAAGATAGCAAAATAAGAACGGAAAGGAAGAGAAGACAATAAATTGACTAAGAAAGTTTGGGGATTTTGACTGGAATATAAATGCCATAAACAGACACAACTGGAAGGACATGTCTTAGTCCTTCGTTGAACAGTGGACTACTAGCGGCTGATGATAATATGGTTAATGAGGATTATCTATCACATGATATATATATGTATATATATATATATATATATATAGATAGATAGAAAGATATTCATGCACATACACACACAAACAAACACACACACACATATATATATATATATATATAGGCTATAAATACCTTCGAATATCGGGTTCTCTCACCCTTGGGATTAGAGACCCAACAAGGAGTCAACACTTCTGGCCAGCCAGGGAATTAAGTCTGGGCCATAACACTGAGGTCCCCATAACTTAACCACTTTATGGCTAGATGGTTGAGTTACTGGAGCCTCGGTTTCTTGAGCCGAGGTTCGATTCCTGTTGGACTCTCTGAACTCGAAGCTGAGAGAGTCCGATATTGGAAGGCATTTTTAGCCCATAGATAAACATATATATATAAATATATATATATATATATATATACATATATATATATATATATATATATTAGTATATATATATATATGTATATATATATATATATATGTGTATATATATATATATATATA
>NC_090748.1:34657028-34669528 GCF_036898095.1 Palaemon carinicauda
ACTCATGAAATCCACAAAGTTAGGATTGTGGCTATCTTTGAGGAATCTGACACAGTCTGCATTTGGACTAACTGGGTCATATTGGGAAATGGGATCCGCAAGGGACGGAGTTTCAACTCGAGGAGGAGTGGAACCAACTGCTCTTTGGCCAGTACGGTGCTACTAAAGTCACTGCACCTTGGAAGGAGCGCAACTTGTGTAAGACTTTCAAGAGAAGATTCACCGGAGGGAAAAAGTAAATCTCCGTCCAACGGTTCCAATCCAGGGTTAATGCGTCCATAGCATAAGCCTGAGGGTCCAGGTTTGGGGTCACACAACAAGGAAGTTTGTGGTTCAGTTGTGTCGCGAATAGATCTACCGGGAGACCGGAAACCAACCTGGAAATCCACCGGAAAGAATTCATGTCCAGAGACCATTCTGACTCCAGTGGATTCGTCCTGGATAGTGAGTCCGCTACCACGTTCTGGACTCCTGCCAGGTGAGATTCCGACAGGAACAAGTTCTTGACTACTGCCCAGACGAAAATCATGACCAGGACTTGATTGAGGTTGGAAGATTTTGATCCACCTATGTTTATTCAGTACACCACTGCCGTGCTGTCTGAAACTATCCTGATATGAGTGTACCGTGGCGGGGAGAGCAGCTTCAGGATCAGGAATACCGCCATGACTTCTAGTACATTGATGTGGAAGTGTCTTATGGCGGGGAACCAGGAGCTCTGAAACATCTGAAGGTTTTAATATCCCCCTTAACCACTCAGAGACACGTCTGTATGAATCGACACTTGTGGAGGAGGGAACTGCAGATGAACAGATTTAGAAAGGTTCTCCGGTTTTGACCATGACCGGAGTCTCTTTTTTCAGGCTTGAGGGGATCGATGTGACCTTGTCCCATAAATATATTGTAGCTCTCTTCCTCCAAACTCGGTTGATGTCTTTGAGTTTGTCTTTCAATAAGAGGTCTGACACTGACGGAAATTGAAGTAAGCCAAGGATTCTTTCCAAGGCTCCTCTGGAACCTGTTTGTGTTTGGGGAAGTTCTTTGTCTTGGATGCTATCTCTCTGACCTTCTCGAAAGGAAGAGAGAGAGCCTGTGACTTGTGAGGTCCCATTGGATGCCTAACCATTCCAAGTTGCTTGCCGGTTGCAGGCGAGACTTTTGTAAGTTGACCTGGAAACCCAGCCTTCTGAGGAATAGGATCACTTTGTCTGTAGCATTGTTGCATTCCGGGATCGACTCTGCCCAGATTAGCCAACCGTCCAGATAGGCAACACTTTGATCCCTTGGTTCCTGAGTTGTACGAGCATTGTTTCCCTCCAGTTTTGTAAATATCCTGGGGGCTATGCTGAGACCCGGGGGCATGGCATTGAATGCGAAGGCCTCTTTGTCTAGGCGGAATTCGAGGCAAGGGGAGAAGTTCGTGCGACTGGGACGGGATAATAGCCGTCTGTAAGATCGGTAGAGGTGGTGACGGACCTACGGGGAAGTAAGGTCCGCACCTGCGAGACATTCAGCATACGGAACTTGACGCAAAGAATGTAAGAATTCAGTTCCGACAAGTCCAGGACTACTCTCATCGCCGACAAATTCTCCTTGGAGACTGTGAACAGGCCTTCGTCTGAGTAAGTCTTCGGTGTAAGCCTCCAAGATTGGAGTCCGTTTCTAGAAGAAGGTCACTGCTGGAGGTGGAGATCCTTGTGACCAATTCCAGCCTAGGCCTTTTGCTACTATGCTGTGGGCCCAAGGACTGAAAGTCCAGTGGTCCCGCAAGAGGTAGTCTCCCTCCTACCTCATTCCTTCCATTGAAAGGGGGTGAATTTAGACCCCTGTCCTCCACGAGGACCACTGGCTCTTGGCCCGCCGCGGTGGCGAAACTGACCTCTATCTTGTTGCTGCCTCTAGAGAATCCAGGAAAGGTATTAGAGGCTTCGCAAGCTGGACTAAAGGCCGGGGAGGACATCCAAGGAGCCATGGGGATAGGATGGTTACCTTGAGGAGCAGGAAGGTAGACCACCTGCGGTGGAGGAGCTGTATGCGGAGAAGCCGTCGGAGAGGTAGAAGGGGTTGACTAGTGAGGACCGTGATGGAACTGACCACGGCTGGTCTTGTATGGGGTGAAGCGTTGTCTCTTCTTGAAGAAAAAACTGCTTCCCTGAATCTACACTCCTTTTGGTCGAAAGACCACAACTCGCTTGGAAGTTCTGGTTAGCCCTAGCAACGTCCTGTAAGACCTTGTCTACTTCCTCCTGTGGAAACAGGGTCTTGCCCCAACAGGAGGAGGCTATGAGCCTATTTGGCAGATGCCTAAAGGGCGCTTCCGCCAGAACATACTTCCTGCAGTTTATCCGGGATGTCCACAAAACGTGCAGGTCGAACTGGAACGCTTGGAGGATGTTAATATCAAACACCCGGAATAGAGACTCATCCGGGTATAGGGAGGCTAACACCTCTGCTGAGATCATGGTGTGAAACGATCTAGCAAGTGTGTTTCAAATGACGAGCTCTAACTTGAGAAGGAGATCCGGAAACTTGGGGAGCTTCTCAGAGAAGAAAGATGAGGCGCAGTCCGGGTCGAGCTTACCCACCGAAAAGGTATCAGAGGCACCCTTCCAAAGGACGGAGGAGCCCGGAAGAAACAGCGAGGTGAGGTCCGTCTCCTTGAGGACAGGCACAGTGGAGCCCTCCTTGGCCGATTGAATGGTCAACTCGGCCACTTTATCCATAAGAGGAGACGGAACGGATTGAGTCATGGTAAAAATTGTATAGGAACTTTTATGGGGGGTCAGTGGAGTTGACCCAGCCTCAGTCGTCGAGAGTCCTAGCCCAGACAGCTTGGGCCTGTTCCGTAGGAAGATGCTAGTCCCTTTAGGGACTCTACCCATCCTAACAAGAGCATGCTCCTTCAGCCGGACGAAGCCATTGAAGGGGAACTGAAGCCCCGGAGGGTCAAATTCAAGATCATCTAGAGGGCGGGTCCCCAATCCCTCTAGAGCTAATGCACCATCTATATAGGGTGCATGGTGAGCGAACCTCCATGGGTTGTTCTTCATGAAAGGAGGTGACTTAGAAGAGTCTGGGGCTACCGGAGGTGCAACCTGGTTCCCCGCTCGGAGAAGATTGGTCACCATAGCCTTCAGTTCTGTTATTGCCCCAGATTGTAGTTGTATCTTAGTCTTCACTATCTCTTATATCATCTCTGTCACGGGGGTTCCGAGGAACTGAACTCCGACGAAGCCTTACCCTTATCAGACTTTCCTTTCTTGGAAGGTAGAGGGTCCTAGGACCGGAGATATAGAGACTTGCGAAGCTGTAGTACGAGACTTAGGTCTGTAATCGCGTAGGAACTTTATCTTGGATCATACAGGGAAAATATCCCGATAGTGTCAAATATCATTACTACATAAAAAACCAAGTAATTCAACACCAAATATGTTATACCCATATCAATGAAAATTAAAAATACTCACATCGTCATTCCACAGGATTGACGTAAGGTCATAACACAGGGTGCATGCCTCCGGGAACCCAACCCTACAAGGGGATGGCCCGGCTCACGGACGAAGGGGATGGCACAAGGAGCGTGAGACCGGCAGACATCGTGGCCTACCGGATCACTAAAGGAGGCGGAGCAACCCTAGGTAGCACACCGAGCTTCCTGTAATAAAAAGAAGACATAAGTCTGTATGCTCTCTGGAACTCTGATATAACAAAAGAGGTTATAAAGAGTCTGAGAATAAAAATTATTTTTTTTTCTAAGGTTTGTATGAAAACGGGCCAAACCTCCATTGTAAATAATATAATAAATAAACGAGTGGACCCACTCCGTAGTGTGACGGGGTAATCTATAGTAAGTGAGCCGGAGCTCGAAGTAATTACATAAGAACCGTGACTAGTGATTGGAAGATCTCCGAGGATGCCGGAGATCTGATGGTAGGTCCTTAAAATAATAAATACCCCTATTGCATTATATAAACAAGTAGAATGACCTACGTAAGAACTCTGAAGGAGAACTCACTCCGTAGTGCGGCGAAGTAAACTACTGAAAGGGAGCCGAAGGTCCATGTAATACTACAATAAATAAACGAGTGATCCACTCCGTTGTGCGGAGAAGAAAACTATAGAATGTAAGCCGAAGCTCGTAGTAATTACACAGGAACAGTAACTAGTGATTGAAAGGTCTCCGGGGATGCCGGAGATCCGAAGGTAGGTCCTTGACAAAATAAATATCCCCATTACATTATATAAACAAGTAGAATGATCTACGTAAGAACTTTGAAGGAGACCTCCCGGAGGAGGGGGGAGAATAAGTCGTGTATGGAGGGCCGAAGCCGGAGTCAATAGCAAGTGGCTCAGGGCCATCCAAATAACTCACACACGACAGGACCTATAAAAACACTAGCCCCAAAATACACTAAAAGTAACCACAAGATAAACATGTAAATAAAAACAAATCGTAATTCCTGCAAAGAGAGAGAGAGAGAGAGAGAGAGAGAGAGAGAGAGAGAGAGAGAGAGAGAGAGAGAGAGAGAGAGAGAGAGAGAGAACCTGTGGTTGTATGAACAGAAAACGGGCTCTCTATCTCTCGTAGTAGGTAAAACTAACATAAAAGAAAAAGAGAGAGAGGGAGACACGTGACCATATGCACAGAAAACGGGAACCCCCCCTCTCTCTCTCGTGGTTACTATAACAAAATAATAAAACGAACCTTAAATCACATTAAAAATAAAGGTCCATGACCAACAAAAAACAATAAAAAGCGACGAACGAAGAATAGCGAAACGAGAACGAAAGAAGAGTGATATTTGACGAAATATGATACAGCCAATCGGAACAACTCAACTAACAAAGCCCCGAACGCTATTCTTGGTTCGCCAGATATGGACTCGTAAGCGCTAAAAAGTACCAAGACTGGAAAAATAAACGGTTCAAAATATAATAACATGAATGGCATAAGACCTGAAAATAAAAGGATAATGAACCTAAGATGACAAGAGTACCAACGGGCAAAACAAGTTAAACACCAAACCATACCAGAACAATGGCCGCCATCATCCAGGAAGGCCAAAACAGTACGCACTAAAAAACACTCTAATAGATAAATATAACACTAGCCCGGTACTAACAAACCTGTCAAAACAATCTATGGTACTTAACATTGGTACAGGAGTAAGAAGATCCTCGGTCATGATGAAATTACACGAAAGAAGCTAAAAAACAAAGCGGCACACAAAAAACAACATGGGAAAAGAGTCCTTCTTTACACTTTTCTGATATAAATACTTCCAAATATACCAGAGAAATTTAAAGCATGGAATGCAAAGGTTACTACCTCGCTCGAACACCCAGTGGGCGTCGTGTATAAAGCAGGGGCGTGGGAAAACCACTATTAACAGGCTGTCTTCCATTTAGATCACTCCTTCATCAAAGGGAAGGGGCGTAACAGAGACCCTATCTATCATACCTTGGCCATTCCACCGACGCTAGCGCCCTCTGAACTACATCCTTCTGCAAGAACTATGGCTTGGGAAGGAAAGGGTGGGACAATGTAAGGGTAGGGTTTCACCGGGCGTCACAGGTATCTCCCCAGAAATAGATTTTTCATTTGTCAAAATCCCTTTTCTGGGTCGACCTGTGACGCCCGTGAAAAAGTACCAGAGAATGCCTTCCAAGCCCATAAAACACTATCAAATAAAAGGGATAAAGTTAAACACCATGAACCAAAACAAAACAATATGTTAAGGTTGTCAAACTAAAAATATAAAACATTAGCCAAATAGGAATCCCAATGATGGAGTGACAATAAGATGTAATGGAGGGAATCAACCCGAGAATCAAAACACAACACAAACCCAATCCTCACATGGCTAAAGAATGG
Source organism: Palaemon carinicauda (assembly GCF_036898095.1). Lineage (NCBI taxonomy): Eukaryota > Metazoa > Arthropoda > Malacostraca > Decapoda > Palaemonidae > Palaemon > Palaemon carinicauda. The sequence goes on from NC_090748.1 coordinate 34,662,904, forward strand.
TAACCTAAACTAAATTAAGGTAAGGTTAAACATACTAACAGGTAATAACCAGGGTAACGAAGAAATGGTAACATAAACCTACTATGAGATTCAGGGCCTCTGTAACACGGTTTTTTGGACTTTGCTCCTTATCAAAGCATCGGATGTAGCTGAAAGTTGACATATGTATATTTTACAACCACACACAAATCTTGTCAGCATTATCAATAACCTAAACCCGATACTTTTAATTTTTATAGAGTAAAAATGATCTAGCCAACGCAATGGCCAGTGATAACGAGCCAAGAGTCGGAAACATTCATTACGTAAGCAATGTAAACACCTTTTGACAAAATTTTGCCCCGCCCATCCACCAGACACCCATTCACCTTTGTTCCATCGGCTCTGAAACCCATAACAGTCAAGAATGGCTAGCAGGATTTGGAATTGCCCCCGTGGTTGCAAAACTGCATTTGTCTTACGACTTGCAACTTTATACAGTCAAGAGAAAGCTCATGGCCATATTTACTATAGCCTAAATAGGTAATTATTCAGTTTCTAGTTTAAATCCAATGTTTATAGTCTGATTTGTATGTAGCGTAACATGATTATAATACTTGTAATGTCATTCAGGTTTTTGAACATTTCCATTAGCTATTCACTATGCCACCAAGAGAGAGAGAGAGAAAGAGAGAGATTGTATGTAAACAGTCTTTATATAACTATTTTTGTTAAAATAAGAATTTTTTGCTAAACTCTCCATCAGACCAACGGATCATCCGATATAATCTTTTTTCTTCTTCTTAGGCCGTAGGACCGTGTTGTCTATGTTTTGGGCATGACTGCATTTTGTAAATAAAGCAGGAATAGTTTTAGGAGTTTTATTTGTACATCTAATGGGAATTTATAGAAGTAAGTGAACATAATTCATTTATCCTTTAAAATAATTACTACATGCAGCAAAGAAAATAGTAGTACAGATGATAATGCAATGAAGGAACGATTCCATACTTTATCTTTAGCTTCAACATCGGCAATAACATACCCAGTTGCCATAATTTGTCAGCTTAATGAAATAACCTATCATCTAATGTTAAACTTAATTTCCGAGGAGGCCATGGCTTATTGCACAGAGAAAAAACATTACAAAGACTTATGAATGGCGGAACAATACATAAATGTGGGTGGGGTATCTGTGCTAGTGTAGTAATACTACTGTAGCAGTAGTGCCGCAACAGTAGTATACATGAATTAAACGGTTAGGCCAACTGCTGGGATCCTTGAGGATCATTTAGCACTTCTTACAACTACTCGAGAAATGAGTTTTCATAGCCAGAATTTAAATTCTCTGATCCAACAATGCCCATGATAGCCTTCAGTGTTATCCTGAATGATAACGAGGCCAAAGTGGGTGGAGCCTCATGAAGTCAACATTCTGACGATAATTATTGGTGAAGGTTTAAAGCCAAAATACGGTGCCGGCTATTTTTTTTTTTTTTTTTTTTACAGTAAATAGGTAGGTAGATAGACTATAAATAAAAATTGCTTGACATTGGATATAGTAGTTACCAAATCAAGCTTGCCTTCTACGTTTTTGAAAATTAACAACTATTCCCTACACCTTGTCAATCTGATAGTGACTTATAAAGTAGACTGTAATTTCTTAGGAAACTTATTTTGGGAGTTAGACTAATAATCGAAGTGTTTTTGTATTTATTACCATATTTTGTTGGTTTGTTCATTATGACAATTATCAGTGGAGAGGTTTCAGAGTTCATAAAGGTGTACTGCTTTGCTTTTATTTAAACTTTTGTGTCATTGTTGGCAGAGGTATAGCCTTCGTTACGTATAGCCAATCATCGATCGAGAAACAGGGAAGAAATGCCTACATAGGTTACGTAACGAGTGCGTTCGAAACCTTTTCTCTGAGTAAGTTGGCCCGTCTTCAAAAAACGTCACTTTTACATTATAAGTACCAAATTTATTCAACCTACGTAATGCAGAATATAGTCAAAATTTATGTGTAGATATAATGTGCATTCTGAAGAAGCGTTATATTTATGAAATTCATAGATAAAAAATTATTGCGAAAAAACCGTGTTACAGAGGCCCTGAATCTCATAGTAGGGCTAAACGACCCACCCAGGAGATCGGCGACGTGGCAGGAGTGGCAGGTAGGAAGGAGAAGGAGAGAGACGGATGAAAGGGAAGAGTAACGAGATTATTGGAGGAAGATAAGACTCCCAGCTGCAACCTTGGGGAATTTAAGAGCCTGGAGATTCTCCAAATAGTGGCGTTTGAGAACCATAGGAGATTTCCAACCCGTATACTTCTAAAGGTCAACCATATAAACTATAAAAAGACTCATGTCAGCCTGGTCAACATTAAAATATTTGCTCCAACTTTGAACTTCTGAAGTTCTACTGATTCAACTACCCGATTAGGAAGATCATTCCACAACTTGGTTTTATTTTGATATACGACAGACACGTTTCCCATAAAATTCCAGAAAGTCCAGGGCGAACCTTACTACACATTAAGTAATGTTGGTAACGTTACAAATTTTCGAGAAACTTCCAGTAACGTTCGTTCTTGAATATAACGATACCTTCGATTTGCAGATCAAAACAACGTTTGTGTAGTTGTGAGAGGGAGAAAAATTGTAATCGTTCAGATGATCATTATAATTTTTTTTTTTTTTTTTTTTTTTTTTTTTTAATGAGGCGCATTTGCACCGACTCGCAGCGGTGCCATTGTAGCTCGGAAAAGTTTCCTGATCGCTGATTGGTTAGAATCATCTTGTCCAGCCAATCAGCAATCAGGAAACTTTTCCGAGTTAAAAGGGCACCCCGGAGAGTCGGTGCAAATCTGCCTCGCTAAAAAGAATTGACTATAGCTTCTTATTCATTATTTCCCTTCCCTTTTAAATGTATACTTAATTTTATCTAGTGCATTTTTACTCATTCCTTTGAGTAAAAAATTACAGTATCCCACAGATATATTCTAAATTCCTTTTATTAGAAACTTTCTTTGCTAACCATTCATTAATAATATATAATTGAACATAATGAGTTCACCAAAGTTGGTTTGAAAAATATAGAATCGATAACAAAAAGTAACCAGGTTACCTAATCGACAGATTCTTGGGAACACTCGCCGATAAGAGAGACTATGAAACCTCCAGGTAAATCTTGAAATAATGAAGATATATTACCACTTTGGTAATGACTTCTATTTAAGACTCTGATGACATGACTGGTAGCGAATTTGCTTTGAAGTATGATGAAGAAATCGAGTTCTATTTGAGCAAAATATTGTTTATATATATATATATATATATATATATATATATATATATATATATATATATATATATATATATATATATATATATAATATATATATATATATATATATATATATTTATATATATATATATATATATATATATATATATATATATATATATATATATATAGATATATATATATATACATATATATATATATATATATATATATATATATATATATATATATATATATATATATATATATATATATATATATATATATATATATATATACACATATATATATATATATATATATATATATATATCTATATCTATGTATATATATATATATATATATATATATATATATATATATATATATATATATATATATATATATATATATACACACATATATATATATACATATATATGTATATATATATATATATATATATATATATATATATATATATATATATATATAAACAGTGAACAGATATTCATCACGATTTTATGAAAATTACTTGTTCATAATTTGTAAAAAAAAAAATTTCTTTTTTTGATATTTTGAAAGTTATCCTCACATGATAATGAAACACATTATAATCGGTATTATGGAGTTGATATATGAGGTTCTCTAAACTGTGGATATAGATAGTACAAATTGCAATTTTTCTTTATGTCACGTGTCCCATTGTAACGTATAAGACATCTATAGATTCTCTTTACATCATATAACATTAAACTAAATGAGTTTAGTTATTTCATTTGTTTGAAATAGCAACTTTTGGCTTACTTAGATGTTATATAACATTTTCGGAAGAAATAAGAACAATATGTAATCTAAATTACTGTGTTCAGCAAATCTTTGAATGAGAGTTTTATTTTTTTTTTAAATCCTAGTTGATAGTAACATAGGTGATAATGAACTTTTAATGATAGTAGGCTCAGGAGACATTTCCAGCTATTGAACGAGGTCTTCCATTACCGTTATCAAAATTAGCTGTATCCTTCTAGGCGATTAACAGCCCCAAGATATCCTCAACCGTAATTAGAGATAACTGCATTCGAAGGTAGGTACCGGGCCCAGGGTTTTCATTTCCATTTCAAGAATAAACTGAATTTGGGGAGCTCAGATTTTTTTCTTTTTTCGTATGGTGATGAATATTCATTGAAAGGGCCCAATTGCCCTTCCATTCTGGGGATTACCATAATGCAAGCCAACTGAACACTGTAAATTGATTTTGAAGAAGCTTAGGTGTCTCCCACCAATTATAGCAATGCAATTCAATTACAAGTACATATCGAGGCACACACTCTGACAAATACATGAATACGCACACATATATATATATATATATATATATATATATATATATATATATATATATATATATATATATATATATATATATATATATATATATATATTATATGCAAATATATGTGCGTGTTCATATATATATATATATATATATATATATATATATATATATATATATATATATATATGTATATATATATTATTATTATTTCTATCCAAGCTACAACCCTAGTTGGAAAAGCAAGATGCTACAAGCCCAGGGGCCTCAATCGGGAAAAATAGCCCAGTGAGGAAAGGAAATAAAGAAATAAATAAATGAAGAGAACAAATTAACAATAAATCATTCTAAAAAAGGCAACGACGTTAAAACAGATATGTCATATATAAACTATTAACAACGTCAAAAACAAATATGTCATATATAAACTATAAAAAGACTCATGTCCGCCTGGTCAACAAAAAAGCATTTGCTCCAGCTTTGAACTTTTGAAGTTCTACTGATTCAACTACCCGATTAGGATGATCATTCCACAACTTGGTAACAGCTAGAATAAAACTTCTAGAGTACTGCGTAGTATTGACTCTTATGATGGAGAAGGCCTGGCTATTAGAATTAACTGCTTGCCTAGTATTACGAACAGGATAGAATTGTCCAAGGAGATCTGAATCTAAATGATGGTCAGAGTTATGAAAAATCTTATGCAACATGCATAATGAATTAATTGGAGGACGGTGCCAAAGATTAATATCTAGATCAGGAATAAGAAATTTAATAGACCGTAAGTTTTTGTCCAACAAATTAAGATGAGAATCAGCAGCTGAAGACCAGGCAGGAGAACAATACTCAGAACAAGGTAGAATGAAAGAATTAAAACACTTCTTCCGAATAGATTGATCACCGGAAATCTTAAAAGACTTTCTAAATAGGCCTATTTTTTGTGCAATTGAAGAAGACACAGACCTCAAATGTTTCTCAAAAGTAAATTTGCCGTCGAGAATCACACCTAAAATTTTGAGTCATACAAATTTAAGGAAACATTATCAATACTGACATCCAGATGTTGAGGAGCCACCGTCCTTGACCTACTTACAATCATACTTTGAGTGTTGTTAGGATTCAGCTTCATACCCCATAATTTGCACCATGCACTAATTTTAGCTAAATCTCTATTAAGGGATTCACCAACCCCAGATCTACATTCAGGGGATGGAATTGATGCAAAGAGAGTAGCATCATCTGCATATGCAACAAGCTTGTTTTCTAGGCCAAACTACAAGTCATGTGTATATAGTATGAAAAGTAATGCGCCAAGTACACTACCCTGTGGAACACCGGATATCACTATGGTGACCATCAACAACAACTCTTTGATATCTATTATTTAAAAAATCAATGAAATGAGGAAAACTATGGAATAGACCCAACCACATGGTTACTTTAACCGCTAAAATAGATATAAATCCCATTTGTATCAATCCTAATAATTCTATGACATACCTCACTGTACACACCTACGCAGAGCGGTCACTTGCAGCAACGAAAACTGAGAATAAATAAAAACACTAATTATCATTTGTCAATCTCAATCTTTTTCTTATTCAGCCTCTCTCAAAATGTCATTGATCCCTTCCAAATATTACCACTTCTGAATCATAAATTCATCCACTAAGCTGGGATTATCCACTTTTTCCATAAGACTGGACTCGTTAACAATGTTTTAATCCAACATTTAAGGTGCACAAGGGTTGTGAAAACTTTTATATATTTCCAGATCATCATCATGATCATCTCCTACGCCTATTGACGCAAGGGCCCCTGTTTAGATTTCGCCAGTCGTCTCTATTTTGAGCTTTCAAAAATATTTACTTCTCCATCCATCATCTTTTACTTCACGTTTTATAGTCCTCAGCAATGTAGGCTTGAGTCTTCCAACTCTTCTTCCTTGTGCAGCGTAGTTAATATTTTGGTACTCCATCTACCCCTCACCTTAATCTCATCCAAATATGGCACTCGAGTAGTATAT
>NC_090748.1:34687028-34697028 GCF_036898095.1 Palaemon carinicauda
CATCACATGCCCCAAGGCCTTTAGGAAAACCAAATTGCAAACTAGGGAGTAGATGATTACCTTCAGCAAACCTATTAAGACATTTTGCCAGAAGACGTTCAAAAACTCTAGATAATATGGGAGTTATGGAATTTGGGCGGTAATCAGTGGGACTTGAGCTACCACAAACACATTTACATAGAGGAGTAACATTACCAATTCTCCAAGAAGTGCTAAAATCTCCTCTTCTTCCTAACTTGCGCAAAATAACAGATAACTTTAAAGCTAAGAAATCTGCTGTCCTTATAAAAAACAAAGGAAAAATACCATTTGGGTCTACACCTCCATAAGCATCAAGGTCCATCAACAGAGCTTAAATCTCACCAGATCGAAAAGCTAAACTAGTTAGTTTAGCCTCAGGAAAACAGGAAGGAGGAAGTTTAAGTTTTTCATTACTCTGTTTAATGTCAAAAACATCGGCCAAAAGGGTTGCCTTTTCCTTTGGACAGTGAGTGACCGACCCATCAGGTTTAAGTATAGGAGGAACTGTTGCATCTACATCAAAGAGTGCAGATTTTAGGGTAGACCACCATTTATGTTCCTGAGTTGTACCAGAAAGGGTTTCTTTTATGGTTAAATTATATTCCTTTTCAGTTGAGGCATAAACTCTCTGAGCAAAAGCTCGAAGCTGAGTATAGTTGTTCCAGGTCAAATCTGATCTGTTTCCCTTCCAAAGGTGATAGGCCCTCTGCTTCTCCAAATAAGCACGACTACAATCATCATTGAACCATGGTTTGTCTTTCACTCGGTACCATAGCACACCAGAAAGGGATACGCCTTTTGATTATGTTGACTAGATTCTCATTCAAAGGGACAACAGGATCTACACTATTATATAATTGTGACCAATTCAAGCTCAAAAGATCATGCAAAATCCCTATCCACACACACACAGACACACACACACATATATATATATATGTATATATATATATATATATATATATATATATATATATATATATATATACATATATATATGTATATATATATATATATATATATATATATATATATATATATATATATATATATATATACATATATATATATATATTTATATGTATACTTATATATAAATATATATATATTTATTTATATATATATATATATATATATATATATATATATATATATATACATATATATATATATATATATATATATATATATATATATATATGTATATATATATGTGTGTAATATATATATATATATATATATATATATATATATATATATATATATATATACATATATATATATATATATATATATATATATATATATATATATATATATGTTTATATATATGTATATATATAAACATATATATATATATATATATATATATATATATATATATATATATATATAAATATATATATATATATATATATATATATATATATATATATACAAATATATATTTATATATATACATATATATAAATATATATTTATATATACATATATATATATATACATATATAAATATATATATATATATATATATATATATATATATATATATATATATATATATATATATATATATATATATATGTATATATATATGTATATATATAAATATATACTTATATATATGTATATATATATATATATATATATATATATATATATATATATGATAATAATAATAATAATAATAATAATAATAATAATAATAATGATATACACATAGACTCTTAAATATTAACTGCTCTCTGCCACGAGGGTGCAGACTCATAGGATAAATGCCATCTGATAAATATTTCTTCACGGTCAATGGTTCGAGCCTTAGTGGCAAGAAGAAACAAGAGTAAACATATAACTTAGCCTATCTGGTTGTAAAAGCGACATGATTTGATATTGTTATTATTAATATTATTATTATTATTATTACTATCCAAGCTACAACCCTAGTTGGAAAAGCAAGATGCTATAAGCCCAGGGGCTCCAACAGAGAAAAATAGCCCAGTGAGGAAAGGAAATAAGGATATAAATAAATGAAGAGAACAAATTAACAATAAATCATTCTAAAGAGGGCAACAACGTCAAAATAGACATGTCATATTTAAACTATTAACAACATCAAAAATAAATATGTCATAAATAAACTATAAAATGACTCATGTCCGCCTGGTCAACAAAAAAGCATTTGCTCCAACTTTGAACTTATGAAGTTCTACTGATTCAACTACCCGATTAGGAAGATCATTTCACAACTTGGTAATAGCTGGAATAAAACATCTGGAGTACTGGGTAGTATTGAGCCTCATGATGGAGAAGGCCTGGCTATTAGAATTAACTGCCTGCCCAGTATTACGAACAGGATAGAATTGTCCAGGGAGATCTGAATGTAAAGGATGGTCAGAGTTATGAAAAATCTTATGCAACATGCATAATGAACTAATTGAACGACGGTGCCAAAGATTAATATCTAGATCAGGAATAAGAAATTTAATAGACCGTAAGTTTTTGTCCAACAAATTAAGATGAGAATCAGCAGCCGAAGACCAGAAAGGAGAAAAATACTCAAAACAAGGTAGAATGAAAGAATTAAAACACTTCTTCATAATAGATTGATCACCGAAAATCTTGAAAGACTTTCTCAATAAGCCTATTTTTTGTGCAATTGAAGAAGACACAGACCTTATATGTTTCTCAAAAGTAAATTTGCTGTCGAAAATCACACCTAAAATTTTGAAAGAGTCATACGAATTTAAAGAAAAATTATCAATACTGAGATTCGGATGTTGAGGAGCCACCGTCCTTGACCTACTTACAATCATACTTTGAGTTTTGTTAGGATTCAACTTCATACCCCATAATTTGCACCATGCACTAATTCTAGCTAAATCTCTATTAAGGGATTCACCAACCCCAGATCTACATTCAGGGGATGGAATTGACGCAAAGAGTATTGAGCCTCATGATGGAGAAGGCTGGCTATTAGAATTAACTGCCTGCCTAGTATTACGAACAGGATAGAATTGTCCAGGGAGATCTGAATGTAAAGGATGGTCAGAGTTATGAAAACTCTTATGCAACATGCATAATGAACTAATTGAACGACGGTGCCAAAGATTAATATCTAGATCAGGAATAAGAAATTTAATAGACCGTAAGTTTTTGTCCAACAAATTAAGATGAGAATCAGCAGCCGAAGACCAGAAAGGAGAACAATACTCAAAACAAGGTAGAATGAAAGAATTAAAACACTTCTTCATAATAGATTGATCACCGAAAATCTTGTGAGACTTTCTCAATAAGCCTATTTTTTGTGCAATTGAAGAAGACAAAGACCTTATATGTTTCTCAAAAGTAAATTTGCTGTCGAAAATCACACCTATAATTTTGAAAGAGTCATACGAATTTAAAGAAAAATTATCAATACTGAGATTCGGATGTTGAGGAGCCACCGTCCTTGACCTACTTACAATCATACTTTGAGTTTTGTTAGGATTCAACTTCATACCCCATAATTTGCACCATGCACTAATTCTAGCTAAATCTCTATTAAGGGATTCACCAACCCCAGATCTACATTCAGGGGATGGAATTGACGCAAAGAGATTACCATCATCTGCATATGCAACAAGCTTGTTTTCTAGGCCAAACCTCATGTCATGAGTATATAGTATGAAAAGTAATGGGCCAAGAACACTACCCTGTGGAACACCGGATATCACATTCCTATACTCACTATGGTGCCCGGCAACAACAACTCTTTGAGATCTATTACTTAAAAAATCAATAATAATGCTAAGAAACGACCACCCACTCCCAACTGCTTCAGCTCGAAAACAAGGGCCTCATGATTTACACGGTCAAAGGCAGCACTAAAATCTGGGCCAATCATACGCACTTCCTGACCACAATCAAGGGACTTCTGTACAGCATTGGATATTGAAAGAAGGGCATCACATGCCCCAAGGCCTTTAGGTAAACCAAATTGCAAACTAGGGAATAGATGATTACCTTCAGCAAACCTATTAAGACGTTTTGCCTGAAGACGTTCAAAAACTTCAGATAATATGGGAGTTATGGAATTTGGGCGGTAATGAGTGGGACTTGAGGTACCACAAACACATTTTCATAGAGGAGTAACATTACCAATTCTCCAACAAGTGCTAAAATCTCCTCTTCTTGCTAACTTGCGCAAAATAACAGATAACTTTAAAGCTAAAATATCTGCTGTCCTTATAAAAAACAAAGGAAAAATACCATTTGGGTCAACACCTCCATAAGCTTCAATGCCCATCAACAGAGCTTTAATCTCACCAGATCGAAAAACTAAACTAGTTAGTTTAGCCTCAGGATAACAGGAATGAGGAAGTTCAAGTTTTTCATTACTCTGTTTACTGTCAAAAACATCGGCCAAAAGGGTTGCATTTTCCTTTGGACAGTGAGTGACCGACCCATCAGGTTTAAGTAAAGGAGGAACTGTTGCATCTACATCAAAGAGTGCAGATTTTAGGGTAGACCATAATTTATGTTCCTGAGTTGTACCAGAAAGGGTTTCTTTTATGGTTAAATTATACTCCTTTTCAGTTGAGGCATAAACTCTCTGAGCAAAAGCTCGAAGCTGAGTATAGTTGTTTCAGGTCAAATCTGATCTGTTACCCTTCCAAAGGTGATAGGCCCCCTGCTTCTCCAAATAAGAACGACTACAATCATCATTGAACCATGGTTTGTCTTTCACTCGGTACCTTAGCACACGAGAAGGGATACGCCTTTTGATTATGTTGACTAGATTCTCATTCAAAGGGACAACAGGATCTACACTATTATATAATTGTGACCAATTCAAGCACAAAAGATCATGCAACATCCCATTCCACACACATACACACACACACACACACACACACATATATATATATATATATATATATATATATATATATATATATATATATATATGTGTATATATATATATATATATATATATATATATATATATATAAATATATATTTATATATATAAATATATATTCATATATATATATATATATATATATATATATATATATATATATATATATATATATATATATATAAATATATACATATATATATATATATATATATATATATATATATATATATATATATATATATATATGTATATATATATATATATATATATATATATATATATATATATATATATATATATATATAATAATAATAATAATAATAATAATAATAATAATAATAATAATATGCACATAGCCTCTTAAATATTAACTGCTCTCTGCCACGAGGGTGCAGACTCATAGGATAAATGCCATCTGATAAATATTTCTTCACGGTCAATGGTTCGAGCCTTAGTGGCAAGAAGAAACAAGAGTAAACATATAACTTAGCCTATCTGGTTGTAAAAGCGACATGATTTGATATTGTTATTATTAATATTATTATTATTATTATTACTATCCAAGCTACAACCCTAGTTGGAAAAGCAAGATGCTATAAGCCCAGGGGCTCCAACAGAGAAAAATAGCCCAGTGAGGAAAGGAAATAAGGATATAAATAAATGAAGAGAACAAATTAACAATAAATCATTCTAAAGAGGGCAACAACGTCAAAATAGACATGTCATATTTAAACTATTAACAACATCAAAAATAAATATGTCATAAATAAACTATAAAATGACTCATGTCCGCCTGGTCAACAAAAAAGCATTTGCTCCAACTTTGAACTTATGAAGTTCTACTGATTCAACTACCCGATTAGGAAGATCATTTCACAACTTGGTAATAGCTGGAATAAAACAACTGGAGTACTGGGTAGTATTGAGCCTCATGATGGAGAAGGCCTGGCTATTAGAATTAACTGCCTGCCTAGTATTACGAACAGGATAGAATTGTCCAGGGAGATCTGAATGTAAAGGATGGTCAGAGTTATGAAAAATCTTATGCAACATGCATAATGAACTAATTGAACGACGGTGCCAAAGATTAATATCTAGATCAGGAATAAGAAATTTAATAGACCATAAGTTTTTGTCCAACAAATTAAGATGAGAATCAGCAGCCGAAGACCAGAAAGGAGAAAAATACTCAAAACAAGGTAAAATGAAAGAATTAAAACACTTCTTCATAATAGATTGATCACCGAAAATCTTGAAAGACTTTCTCAATAAGCCTATTTTTTGTGCAATTGAAGAAGACACAGACCTTATATGTTTCTCAAAAGTAAATTTGCTGTCGAAAATCACACCTAAAATTTTGAAAGAGTCATACGAATTTAAAGAAAAATTATCAATACTGAGATTCGGATGTTGAGGAGCCACCGTCCTTGACCTACTTACAATCATACTTTGAGTTTTGTTAGGATTCAACTTCATACCCCATAATTTGCACCATGCACTAATTCTAGCTAAATCTCTATTAAGGGATTCACCAACCCCAGATCTACATTCAGGGGATGGAATTGACGCAAAGAGTATTGAGCCTCATGATGGAGAAGGCCTGGCTATTAGAATTAACTGCCTTCCTAGTATTACGAACAGGATAGAATTGTCCAGGGAGATCTGAATGTAAAGGATGGTCAGAGTTATGAAAACTCTTATGCAACATGCATAATGAACTAATTGAACGACGGTGCCAAAGATTAATATCTAGATCAGGAATAAGAAATTTAATAGACCGTAAGTTTTTGTCCAACAAATTAAGATGAGAATCAGCAGCCGAAGACCAGAAAGGAGAACAATACTCAAAACAAGGTAGAATGAAAGAATTAAAACACTTCTTCATAATAGATTGATCACCGAAAATCTTGTGAGACTTTCTCAATAAGCCTATTTTTTGTGCAATTGAAGAAGACACAGACCTTATATGTTTCTCAAAAGTAAATTTGCTGTCGAAAATCACACCTAAAATTTTGAAAGAGTCATACGAATTTAAAGAAAAATTATCAATACTGAGATTCGGATGTTGAGGAGCCACTGTCCTTGACCTACTTACAATCATACTTTGAGTTTTGTTAGGATTCAACTTCATACCCCATAATTTGCACCATGCACTAATTCTAGCTAAATCTCTATTAAGGGATTCACCAACCCCAGATCTACATTCAGGGGATGGAATTGACGCAAAGAGATTACCATCATCTGCATATGCAACAAGCTTGTTTTCTAGGCCAAACCTCATGTCATGAGTATATAGTATGAAAAGTAATGGGCCAAGAACATTACCCTGTGGAACACCGGATATCACATTCCTATACTCACTATGGTGCCCGTCAACAACAACTCTTTGAGATCTATTACTTAAAAAATCAATAATAATGCTAAGAAACGACCACCCACTCCCAACTGCTTCAGCTCGAAAACAAGGGCCTCATGATTTACACGGTCAAAGGCAGCACTAAAATCTGGGCCAATCATACGCACTTCCTGACCACAATCAAGGGACTTCTGTACAGCATTGGATATTGTAAGAAGGGCATCACATGCCCAAAGGCCTTTAGGTAAACCAAATTGCAAACTAGGGAGTAGATGATTACCTTCAGCAAACCTATTAAGACGTTTTGCCTGAAGACGTTCAAAAACTTCAGATAATATGGGAGTTATGGAATTTGGGCGGTAATGAGTGGGACTTGAGGTACCACAAACACATTTTCATAGAGGAGTAACATTACCAATTCTCCAAGAAGTGCTAAAATCTCCTCTTCTTCCTAACTTGCGCAAAATAACAGATAACTTTAAAGCTAAAATATCTGCTGTCCTTATAAAAAACAAAGGAAAAATACCATTTGGGTCAACACCTCCATAAGCTTCAATGTCCATCAACAGAGCTTTAATCTCACCAGATCGAAAAACTAAACTAGTTAGTTTAGCCTCAGGATAACAGGAATGAGGAAGTTCAAGTTTTTCATTACTCTGTTTACTGTCAAAAACATCGGCCAAAAGGGTTGCCTTTTCCTTTGGACAGTGAGTGACCGACCCATCAGGTTTAAGTAAAGGAGGAACTGTTGCATCTACATCAAAGAGTGCAGATTTTAGGGTAGACCATAATTTATGTTCCTGAGTTGTACCAGAAAGGGTTTCTTTTATGGTTAAATTATACTCCTTTTCAGTTGAGGCATAAACTCTCTGAGCAAAAGCTCGAAGCTGAGTATAGTTGTTTCATGTCAAATCTGATCTGTTACCCTTCCAAAGGTGATAGGCCCCCTGCTTCTCCAAATAAGCACGACTACAATCATCATTGAACCATGGTTTGTCTTTCACTCGGTACCTTAGCACACGAGAAGGGATACGCCTTTTGATTATGTTGACTAGATTCTCATTCAAAGGGACAACAGGATCTACACTATTATATAATTGTGACCAATTCAAGCACAAAAGATCATGCAACATCCCATTCCACACACATACACACACACACACACACACACACACACACACACATATATATATATATATATATATATATATATATATATATATATATATATATATATATATATATATATATATGTATATATATATATATATATATATATATATATATATATATATATATATATATATATATATATATATATATATATATAAATATATATTTATATATATAAATATATATTTATATATATATATATATATATATAGATATATATATATATATATATATATATATATATATATATATATATATATATATATGTATATATATATATATATATATAAATATATACATATATATATATATATATATATATATATGTATATATCATATATATATATATATATATATATATATATATATATATATATATATATATATATATATATATATATATATATATATATATATGTATATATATATATATATATATAAATATATACATATATATATATATATATATATATATATATGTATATATCATATATATATATATATATATATATATATATATATATATATATATATATATATATATATATATATGTATATATATATATATGTATATATCATATATATATATATATATATATATATATATATATATATATATAATAATAATAATAATAATAATAATAATAATAATAATAATAATATGCACATAGCCTCTTAAATATTAACTGCTCTCTGCCACGAGGGTGCAGACTCATAGGATAAATGCCATCTGATAAATATTTCTTCACGGTCAATGGTTCGAGCCTTAGTGGCAAGAAGAAACAAGAGTAAACATATAACTTAGCGTATCTGGTTTTAAAAGCGACATATTTTGATATTATTATTATTATTATTATTATTATTATTATCCAAGCTACAACCCTATTTGGAAAAGCAATATGCTATAAGCCCAGGGGCTCCAACAGGGAAAAATAGCCCAGTGAGGAAAGGAAAAAAGGAAATAAATAAATGAATAGAACAAATTAACAATAAATCATTCTAAAAAAAGTAACAACGTCAAAACAGACATGTCATATTTAAACTATTAACAACATCAAAAACAAATATGTCATAAATAAACTATAAAATGACTCATGTCCGCCTGGTCAACAAAAAAGCATTTGCTCCAACTTTGAACTTTTGAAGTTCTACTGAATCAACTACCCGATTAGGAAGATCATTTCACAACTTGGTAACAGCTGGAATAAAACATCTGGAGTACTGCGTAGTATTGAGCCTCATGATGGAGAAGGCTTGGCTATTATAATTAACTGCCTGCCGAGCATTACGAACAGGATAGAATTGTCCAGGGAGATCTGAATGTAAAGGATGGTCAGAGTTATGAAAAATCTTATGCAACATGCATAATGAACTAATTGAACGACGGTGCTAGAGATTAATATCTAGATCAGGAATAAGAAATTTGATAGACCGTAATTTTTTGTCCAACAAATCAAGATGAGAATCAGCAGCTGAAGACGAGAGAGGAGAACAATACTCAAAACAAGGTAGAATGAAAGAATTAGAACACTTCTTCAGAATAGATT
>NC_090748.1:34704528-34707028 GCF_036898095.1 Palaemon carinicauda
TGACGCAAAGAGATTACCATCATCTGCATATGCAACAAGCTTGTTTTCTAGGCCAAACCTCATGTCATGAGTATATAGTATGAAAAGTAATGGGCCAAGAACATTACCCTGTGGAACACCGGATATCACATTCCTATACTCACTATGGTGCCCGTCAACAACAACTCTTTGAGATCTATTACTTAAAAAATCAATAATAATGCTAAGAAACGACCACCCACTCCCAACTGCTTCAGCTCGAAAACAAGGGCCTCATGATTTACACGGTCAAAGGCAGCACTAAAATCTGGGCCAATCATACGCACTTCCTGACCACAATCAAGGGACTTCTGTACAGCATTGGATATTGTAAGAAGGGCATCACATGCCCAAAGGCCTTTAGGTAAACCAAATTGCAAACTAGGGAGTAGATGATTACCTTCAGCAAACCTATTAAGACGTTTTGCCTGAAGACGTTCAAAAACTTCAGATAATATGGGAGTTATGGAATTTGGGCGGTAATGAGTGGGACTTGAGGTACCACAAACACATTTTCATAGAGGAGTAACATTACCAATTCTCCAAGAAGTGCTAAAATCTCCTCTTCTTCCTAACTTGCGCAAAATAACAGATAACTTTAAAGCTAAAATATCTGCTGTCCTTATAAAAAACAAAGGAAAAATACCATTTGGGTCAACACCTCCATAAGCTTCAATGTCCATCAACAGAGCTTTAATCTCACCAGATCGAAAAACTAAACTAGTTAGTTTAGCCTCAGGATAACAGGAATGAGGAAGTTCAAGTTTTTCATTACTCTGTTTACTGTCAAAAACATCGGCCAAAAGGGTTGCCTTTTCCTTTGGACAGTGAGTGACCGACCCATCAGGTTTAAGTAAAGGAGGAACTGTTGCATCTACATCAAAGAGTGCAGATTTTAGGGTAGACCATAATTTATGTTCCTGAGTTGTACCAGAAAGGGTTTCTTTTATGGTTAAATTATACTCCTTTTCAGTTGAGGCATAAACTCTCTGAGCAAAAGCTCGAAGCTGAGTATAGTTGTTTCATGTCAAATCTGATCTGTTACCCTTCCAAAGGTGATAGGCCCCCTGCTTCTCCAAATAAGCACGACTACAATCATCATTGAACCATGGTTTGTCTTTCACTCGGTACCTTAGCACACGAGAAGGGATACGCCTTTTGATTATGTTGACTAGATTCTCATTCAAAGGGACAACAGGATCTACACTATTATATAATTGTGACCAATTCAAGCACAAAAGATCATGCAACATCCCATTCCACACACATACACACACACACACACACACACACACACACACATATATATATATATATATATATATATATATATATATATATATATATATGTATATATATATATATATATATATATATATATATATATATATATATATATATATATAAATATATATTTATATATATAAATATATATTTATATATATATATATATATATATATATATAGATATATATATATATATATATATATATATATATATATATATATATATATATATGTATATATATATATATATATATAAATATATACATATATATATATATATATATATATATATATATATATATGTATATATCATATATATATATATATATATATATATATATATATATATATATATATATATATATATATATATATATATATATGTATATATATATATATATGTATATATCATATATATATATATATATATATATATATATATATATATATATATAATAATAATAATAATAATAATAATAATAATAATAATAATAATATGCACATAGCCTCTTAAATATTAACTGCTCTCTGCCACGAGGGTGCAGACTCATAGGATAAATGCCATCTGATAAATATTTCTTCACGGTCAATGGTTCGAGCCTTAGTGGCAAGAAGAAACAAGAGTAAACATATAACTTAGCGTATCTGGTTTTAAAAGCGACATATTTTGATATTATTATTATTATTATTATTATTATTATTATCCAAGCTACAACCCTATTTGGAAAAGCAATATGCTATAAGCCCAGGGGCTCCAACAGGGAAAAATAGCCCAGTGAGGAAAGGAAAAAAGGAAATAAATAAATGAATAGAACAAATTAACAATAAATCATTCTAAAAAAAGTAACAACGTCAAAACAGACATGTCATATTTAAACTATTAACAACATCAAAAACAAATATGTCATAAATAAACTATAAAATGACTCATGTCCGCCTGGTCAACAAAAAAGCATTTGCTCCAACTTTGAACTTTTGAAGTTCTACTGAATCAACTACCCGATTAGGAAGATCATTTCACAACTTGGTAACAGCTGGAATAAAACATCTGGAGTACTGCGTAGTATTGAGCCTCATGATGGAGAAGGCTTGGCTATTATAATTAACTGCCTGCCGAGCATTACGAACAGGATAGAATTGTCCAGGGAGATCTGAATGTAAAGGATGGTCAGAGTTATGAAAAATCTTATGCAAC
>NC_090748.1:34714528-34722028 GCF_036898095.1 Palaemon carinicauda
ATGGGAGTTATGGAAATTGGGCGGTAATCAGTGGGACTTTAGCTACCACAAACACATTTAAATAGAGGAGTAACAAGTGCTAAAAGCTCCTCTTCTTGCTAACTTGCGCAAAATAACAGATAACGTTGGAGCTAAGAAATCTGCTGTCTCTATAAAAAACAAAGGAAAAATACCATTTGGTTCTACACCTCCATAAGCATCAAGGTCCACCAACCGAGCTTTAATCTCAACAGATCGAAGAACTAAACTAGTTAGTTTATCCTCAGGAAAACAGGAATGAGGAAGTTCAAGTTTTTCATTACTCTGTTTACTGTCAAAAACATCGGCCAAAAGGGTTGCCTTTTCCTTTGGACATTGAGTGACTGAGCCATCTAGTTAAAGTAAAGGAGGAACTGTTGCATCTACACCAAAGAGTACAGATTTAAGGGTAGACCACCATTTATGTTCCTGAGTTGTACCAGAAAGAGTTTGTTTTTTGGTTAAATTGTACTCCTTTTCCGTTGATGCATAGACTCTCTGAGCAAAAGCTCGAAGCTGAGTATAGTTGTTCCAGGTCAAATCTGATCTGTTACCCTTCCGAAGGTGATAGGCCTCCTGCTTCTCCAAATAAGCACGTATACAATCATCATTGAACCATGGTCTGTCCTTCACTCGGTACACTAGCACACGAGAAGGGATACGCCTTTTGATTATGTTGACTAGATTCTCATTCAAAGGGACAACAGGATCTACACTATTATAGAATTGTGACCAATTCAAGCACAAAAGATCTTGTAAAATCCCATTCCAGTCTGCTTGGGATTTCATATAAATTTTACAAGAATATGATATATCAGGGACAGGCTGCTCAGTCTTCACTAATAATGAAATCAAGGCATGATCAGATGTCCCGACTGGAGAACCAACCTTACTAGTTATAACGCCAGGGGAGTCAGTGTATACGAGGTCCAAGCAATTACCAGACCTGTGAGTAGCTTCATTTATGATTTGCTCACAGCCTGATTCAGAGGCAAAGTCTAAAGCTCTTAAGCCATGACGATCGGTAGGAGAGATAGAACTTAACCACTCCCTATGGTGAGCATTAAAATCACGAACAAAGACAAAAGAAGCCTTTCTATCATCTTCTTGTATCTTAGCCATAATGGTAAGAAGACAATCGAAGATAGAATCATCCATGTATGGATTCCGGTAGATGGAACACAAATAAAAGTTGTTATGCCTGCCACAAACTTTTATTACCTGAATCTCATGACATCCACATTGATAGCAGGACTTATGAGAAGCAGGGTACTCGGTCCTAATATACACCACCATTCCCCTGGCCCTAGGGATTGCATCACGTTTCAACATTATTGGCTTCTTAAAACCAGTTATAAGGAGCTCAGATGAGTGCCTCATATTAGAAACCAAAGTTTCTGAGCACAAAAGAATATCATACTGTCTGGACGCAACTGTAAGGTCTTGGATATTTGCATGAAGACCACGTATATTGCAATACAGAAGACGACATTGACGAAATCAAGGATGTACTGGTCCCGGATTTCGCTCAATGTCTCCAGACAGCATAAGAATTAATAGAAATAAAAAAAGAGACATCATTCTTAAACTCTAGATTAACAAGAATTATAACAAAAACAATATGTACAGAATCATAAATAAAGTGATTGATGATACCCATAGACTATTGTAAAGAGTCGGAAAAACTGGTCAACATGGATGAGCCGATACACCATGCAAGGCTAAATACTCTCCAGGATAGCCACTTCAACTGAAGGGAGGACAGCAAGGATGGTTTTGAGAAGAAAAAGAGTCAGAAAAAGGAAAAGACAACCTCTTGATAAACCACCAGACATCCATGGCCCTTCTATTAAGCCTGCCCAACACACCATTTCAAAAAAAAACAAGAGGAAGAAAAAAAATAATAGGATAGAATAGTGTGCCTGAGAGTACCCTCAAGCAAGAGAACTCTAACCCAAGACAGTGGAAGACCATGGTACGGAGGCTATGGCACTACCCAAGACTAGAGAACAATGGTTTAATTTTGGAATTAAAGTATACACTAAGAATCATGTTTAATGAATATCCACCATTACTGCTAAAGGCTTTGTGAAACCTGGTTGCTTTCTGATAATTTTAACATTAACTGTTATGTTACTTGTCTTCAAATAACCATAAATATTCGTTAATAGACCAGTGGCTCCTCAACATCCGGATCTCAGCATTGATAATGTGTGTTTAACTTTGTATGACTTTTATGAAAATTTAGGTTTGATTTTCGACATAAAATGTACCTGAATAAGCATATTAGGTCTTTGACTTCTTCAATTGCACAAAGAAAGGGCTTACTGAGAAATTCTTTAAAAAATTTTGGTGATCAACCTCTTCTGAAAAAAGTGTTTCGATTCCTCCATTCTACCTTGTTTCGACAATTGTTCTGTTGTCTGGTCTTCAGCTGCTGATTATTATCTTAATTTATTGAACAGGAACTTACGGTCTATTAAATTTCTTATTCTTGATCTAGATATTAATCTTTGGCACCCGCGTTCAATATGTTCATTATGCATGTTGTATAAGATTTTCTATAACTCTGACCATCTTTTATATTGAGATATTCCCGGACAGTTCCATCTTGTTCGTAATACTAGGCATGCAGTTAATTCTGATAGTTAGGACTTCTCCATTATGAGGCTCAATGTTACACAGTATTCTAGTTGATTTATTCCAGCTGTGACCAAGTTGTGGAACGATCTTCCTAGTCTGTTGGTTTAATCAGTACAACTTCAAAAGTCCACACTTGCCTCAAATGTTTTCATGTTGAACAGGCTGACATAAGCTCCCCCCCCCCCACTCCTCTCCACATTTCCTAAATACAATCTGTTTAACAACTTGTGGGAGAGTGTAGTTTCCGGGAGTACATTTCGGTTACCCGCTTGCACATAGGATGACTACTTCTTCCCTACCCTATGAGCATGACAAGATATATATATATATATATATATATATATATATATATATATATATATATGAATATATATATATATATATATATATATATATATATATATATATATATATATATATATATATATATATATAAATATATATATATATATATGTATATATATATATATATATATATATATATATATATATATATATATATATATATATATATATATATATATATATATATATATATCTATATATATATATTTATATATATATATATATATATATATATATATATATATATATATATTCATATATATGTATATGTATATATATATATATATATATATATATATATATATATATATATATATATATATGTATATATATATATATATATATATATATATATATATATATATATATATATATATATATATATATATATATATATATATATATGACCAGGTTCGTTTTTATATAATATGATGATTATTTATCACTAACACTCGTTAATTTCATTTATGAAAATTAGCCACAATTACCTCCGTATATCAAATTTGTCGTACCTCAGGATAGAAGACCAAAGGGGAAATATATCTTTATTTTTATTATCTTTATAAGACCTTCTGGTCGGTCAAGGATTAAAAAATATCAAGCAGATAAGAAATCCTAAAATTACATATATATAAACAAAAATTCCCATCCCGTAAGTTTTTCACAGGCTAGGCAATTTTTTTTTTTTTTGGGGGGGGGGGAGATTTAGATTTGAAAAATGTAGTGAATAACATTAATGGGGATTGCCGTAATAACTTAATATTTGCAATGAAATAATTCTGTTTAGTGAATCATGGGAGAAAATGCAAAAGATCATGCAATATTTGAATAGTGAAAGCTTTAATGTTATAATGTAAATGAATAAGAGTAAAATTAAAATCATGTTCAATGAGTGATCAAAGAGACAACAAGTGAGGGTTATGAACAACCTATAAAGATTGCTATTGGATATATAAACTTAGCACATATGGCAATTGCTTCCCCAGTACAAAAGGCTGAAATTAAAAGAACAATAAGGATAAGATGGAGAGCTTCTGTTGAAAACATGAGACGAAGAAAATTAAAATGCCACTTTCTCTCAAGAACATCAAACCAGAAGATATTATGTATCATAAACTTAGAGCCTTAATAAACCCTTAGAATATGATAACGAAAACACACTGAAGTAGATGATATTATAACATAAGAAAAATGGATGTGGGTAGGATATACAATGTAAGTGACATATAATAAGTAGATATTAAAAACAACAGAATAGGTCCCTGAGGACTGCAAAAGAAGCAGGGGAGGGAAAAGAAGACGATAGATTAACGAACTTAGATAACCTATAGGCATAGTCTGGCATAGAAAAACGATAAACACACATGAGTGGAAGGATATGTGTAAGGCCTTTGTCCTGCAGAGGACTAGTAACGATATATATGTATACATATATAAGTATATATATATATATATATATAGATATATATATATATATATATATATATATATATATATATATATATATATATATATATATATATATATATGTATATATACGTATATATATATATATATATATATATATATATATATATATATATATATATATATATATATATATATATATATATATATATATATATCTTTTTTCATCATTGTTTTTACAAAAAAATCTTTGATCGTCATCTTTATCTAAAATCCACTTGTCATATATTCTTGGAACGTACTTAGTTTTATGCTTATGTCCTCCGCTTTGGTTTAATATTCTTAGTTTGCGGTCAATAGCAGTCACATTTTATGTTAGATATGCCCTACCTACAGTGTGCCAGTTTCAAAGGTCGTTTTCGCTTCTCGTGACTTCGTATTTTCCACTTTCTACGAGACAGCTGTCACTACATTCACTCTCAAAGAAAAATCCCCATTTATTACGGTGCTCTCTCTCTCTCTCTCTCTCTCTCTCTCTCTCTCTCTCTCTCTCTCTCTCCTCTCTCTCTCTCTCTCTCTCTCTCTCTCTCTCTCTCTCTCTCTCTTTGCTTGGATAACCTGGGGACTTCTATCCCTTTTTCCTTACATTTTATAGTGTCTGACTATTTTTTGGTATTTTCTCTTTTACGCGGAGGCTGAAGGCGGAATTGAGGAAGAGAGAAAACTTTGCAGCGCCCTTAAAGGAAGATCGTTGTTTCCTAATTTTTTCTCTATTGTCTTTCTTCCTTCCCTTTTTTCATACTGAAACGTTTGCATAATTTGCGATATTTTCGATATTCACTTTTTTAAATTTTGCAAAGAAACTGCCGAGGAATTTTCCAGTGTCAGGCAATATATTTTATTTTTAGAACCCCCACGTTCATATCTATGTCAGTAACCTATTTACACATTTCTCCTATATGATTACT
This sequence comes from Palaemon carinicauda, assembly GCF_036898095.1. Lineage (NCBI taxonomy): Eukaryota > Metazoa > Arthropoda > Malacostraca > Decapoda > Palaemonidae > Palaemon > Palaemon carinicauda. Next base: position 34,719,910 of record NC_090748.1, read on the forward strand.
TTTACTGAAAAAAAAAAGGAAATACTTGTCAGAAAATTTGCATATCTGATGGCAAAATGTGTTACCAACGTTTTCATAAGCTTTTAGATTCTTCAAGTACATATATATAACCATCATGATTAAAGGAATTGGAAATGCTTTCGCCATATAACTGTTATAATCTTTATAATTGATAATTTTTTTTCTTCAAAATCTTCAATTGAACTAATACACGTTTTTCTATTTATGTATATATTATCAAAACAACTGGCAGACACCTTAAAGTCCAAATGCGTAAGAAGTTTTAAATGTTTTAAGAATTGCTGGGTAAAGCAAAATGAATGAAATTTCTACTCCGCATAATCTTTTATTCTTATTGGAAGAAGGAATTTATGACTTCAAGAATTTTGTGGTTACTGCCAATTACATCCTCCCTCGGTGTTTACTCATGTGCTGAATTTTCCGCTGACTACTTAGAAAAAGTGCTCGAGAAAAGTGCTATTTATGCGTTGAACGTATATGCTATTGCTCCCTGACATGCTTGAGGCTACTCAGGTAAAGCGTGATTGTTTAAAATTAAAATTATCATTTTCTTACACCAATATTTGTTTCTAGAATTTGTGATTAACAAGTAGTTATACAGTTACACTCTTGATAAAGCTATAAGATGTATCGATGTTAATGGTCTCTTTGAATAAAGCCTCTATTCTGAATGTAAACTTTTGGTTGCTGAATCCCTTGTGCGACATAACAACAACCACGAACGCAGGTAAAATTTATTTGACATATAACGAGAATTTGAGAGCAAGAATTTCACGAAAAATAAAACAAACTAAAACAATCGATAACAAGCTTAAACAGGGTGTCATTGCGGGAAGAGAAGAGTCTAAAATAAAACAACAGCATTACATTATATGAGCGTGTATGAAACACATTTGGTACATGGCTACCCATAAAAGAAGACATAAAAGTGAAACAGGGTGCCCAGCTCTTGGGAGCCTAACTACAAGGAGATATGCAGGTGTTAGCTGATCAATGGAAACCCAGTCTTTTTTGCCTAGAATGTTGATTAAGGAGCTTTCGGAGAATGACATATCAAGAGGAAAGGACCTGTGTAAGGTGATTTCAGTGGTGGCTTATAAGTGTCGTAGCGCAGAAAGACATGTGTTACGGCGTGTAAATATTTCAGTATGTTTTGGTTTGCTAGGGTCTTCCTATTCTGGTGGCATGGGGTAGATTTTCCACAATATGACATAGGCACTGGAGATTGTTGTAGGTTGTTGACGGAAAAAATTCAACAAGGGCTACTAAGGGGTTGCTATACATCAAACCGCTGTTAAGACATCCAGGAAATAATTTGGAGTATTCCTTAATCCCAGAAGGACCAAGGGAAGCTGAGTACACCTGCTGAAGTAATTGCATCGGGACATCAAAGCTGCTTCGAGGGTGCGATGAAGACGGTCACCTATTCCATTGGCCGCAGGGTTTTAGGAAGTTGTCTGATGAAGGTTGATTAATGATGTCCACAATTAAGAGGTGAAAGTGGTAATGCTGTCAGAAGTAATATGCTCAGGAATACTAAAACTTACTATATACCCTAAGAGTAAAGCAGATGTACATGAGGCAGACATTACAGTTTGCATGGGAACGGAATGACGCCAACGAGTGGAGAGGTCAATGACAAGAAACATGTAACGGTGTCCTTTTGATGTTAGTAGGGGACCTGTTACATCGACATGAATGTGGGCAAAACCACGCTGAGGTTGAGGAAAGTTGTCCACCCCATAATCCATATGTCGATGTATTTTTTATGTTTAGCATGAAGTAATGGCGCGGACCCAATCCATACCATCCTTAGTAATCCGTTCCAAAGGAGCTTCGTTTTCAGTAGCTTTGCAGTAGATCGGTGTGAGGGATGTGAGAGGTCATTTATATAATCAAACACCTGTTGTTGTATGGGACCACGTGTCCATGGTCGTGGTCTACCAGTACTGATGTCACAGAGGAGGATGATATTGGGGTCGTCAATGGCGATGTCTTCTCAATGGGTGGTGGTGCACAATGTACTATATGCTTGGTAATGTGTATTTTTCTTTTGTTGGGATTCGGCCAAGGCATTGTAATCTAATACCAGGTGAAT
>NC_090748.1:34739528-34742028 GCF_036898095.1 Palaemon carinicauda
TTAAATATCGGACACTGTGGCGGGATGTTGCAAGAACAAGCCCCACACCCTTGAATCACACTAAACAGACAAATGTCTCCTCTGCACAAACTTTCCCCTTACTTTATCATTAACCAGACTCTTAGACAAAAAGGACATAAACACAAACCATAACCTTGAAACTATATTTATGAATACCAAAACAATCACTTAATACTATAAAATCACCAACCATATTCCATAACCAAAAAAAAATCACACTTAGCACTACAATCTTAACTTACTATATATAAAAAACACATTCAAATAACCACATGAAAACAAAACTTAAAGCTAAAAATTCCCTTCAACTCCAAACATAAACGTAATTAATATATATATTTCTGAGTGGACTCCTTCGTCCACACAAGGGCCAACAGTCTTTAATTGCCCCCAAAACCACAACTTTATAGCAACCGCGACACTGAAAAATATCAACACAACTGCATTAATTGATTTGGGGTCGTGTGCGTTGTCATCATAATCATCATCGTCATACGTAATCTTGTTCAACAGGCCAGTTCATCAATGCTTGGTCAATCCAAATGAGCAGTCTACCACAATCAATTACAGGCCAGGTCATCAACAATTATCCAAATCCAAGCAGTCGTGCCAAGTTCCTTAGTATAGCCAAGTCGTCATCAATCACTGTCACATTCAAAGAAAATCTCTCCAAAGGAGGAATCACGGCCTGCCAAAATAAAAAAGAAAAACACTTACGAACACTTCTAGCTAACTGAACTATCGCACTATAATCAAAGATAAATAATAAATTGTTCCTATCATTCACAATCACGACAAGCAAATATAAACAAAACTGTACTTACTTAGAAAATCAACAGGACACTTCCAACGCTGGTAAGAAAAATAGTAAATCCAGCGTTCACACAACTAAATCGAGCAGCAGTCAAATAAAAATAAGCATTCGCTCCGAAACATTCACCACTGTCGTAACCTAACTAAAAATATAAACAAACAACCTCAAATATACCGACAGTCTTTCCCACCACAAACAATCATTCGCTAACTACCACTTGTTCTCTCTCTCTCTCTCTCTCTCTCTCTCTCTCTCTCTCTCTCTCTCTCTCTCTCTCTCACAGGATTTGGCAAAAAACAAAAATTTAAATAAAACAAAAATAAATCCTCCACATTCCTCCCCCCTTACTTTGCCAAATCCTATTCACACAAAACTTACATTATTTTTTCATAACCCAGTCGCAGTCGGGAACGGGACCTCTACTCCGAGTAACTGGGCCCCCATATACTCTCTCATTCACTTCTTCCTTACCACAATCATCCGCTACATTAACACTATTCCTATCTAAATCCCTATCATCTAATATATCATGTACAATCATATCTACCTCGTTCTCATCTGGCCCTATAATTACACTCATTTCTGTAACCAGTTCATCCATTTCATCAAAAACATTCTCAACTTTAGTTAAAGATTCATTCATGCTACTAATCATTCCCCTATCTCTCACTCTCGCATTCGTCATCCTTTCTTTTACATCACCTAAGGAAAAGCCACACACACTATAGGTATCATTCATACTCAGCCATGATTCATCTGTATTAACACATCTATCTTCCATACACACTTGCACATTTACACCCTTGTCATACTTATTTCTATTCTCACTTTTACTTATAAAATTCCCTTGCACTTTCTCCTCACTTAAAACTTTCAAACGCCTCTTTTTCCTATATTCAACTAACACTAATTGTTTATTTTCCAGCCCTAATTTCTCATGCATACTAGATTCATACTTGCTCATTTCCAACCAATTATTCATCCCATGCTCACAAACATTAATCCTATTTCTTCCACACTCACAGGAGGACTCACCCAGCTGAACCCTCTTACACTCTAGTTTCCCGAACATCCTGGCTGATTTACTCCCTTCTTCCTACATACCCTAGCTACATGCCCATCTGCACCACATTCAGTACACTTACCCCGTGGCTCCTTGCACATTCTAGCATAATGACCATCCTTACCACAATTAACACATATCACATTCATACGATTACTACGACATCCACTCGCTACATGCCCAGTCATACCACACCGATAACATTTTACCCCTTTCTCTTTCTTGCACTCGCTAATTCTATGCCCTACCTCACCACATCCAAAACAAGCACCTAGAGCCCATTTAGATTCATTCTTCTTATGACCTTCCTTTCCACACCTATAACACTTTTCATTACGGACACGACTATCTGACATACCTCGATGCGCACTAACACTCCTATCCCTCCAAACCTGATTCCCTTGCCTAAACCCTTCATTTGTCCTTACAGGTATTCCCACATTACTCGCCCTAACACTCCTATCTACTACACTATCAGCTACCCTCATCGGTCCTCTCATAACAGCATCTCTAAAACTAACAAATTCTGGCCCACTTTCCTCTATTCCAGTTCTTACACTCACAGATTTATTTTCTTTCATACACCTATCCAACTCGTAATC
>NC_090748.1:34759743-34774743 GCF_036898095.1 Palaemon carinicauda
ACCTTGTGTAGTTGCTGGCCGGCAGTCATTGCCGGCCAACACTGGCTGTTGCTGGCCGGCAGTTGCTGCTGCCGGCACAGGCATTTGAACCAGAGGGCTGCCGCCCTATAGCTGTTAAGTAGTATACTTTAAAGCTAATTGTGGTGTGTGCCGGCCGGCAAAGGCAGGCCGGCACACATCCTCCTATACTGTACTAGTATTCTTCTGTATAGCATATACAGTAAGAAGAAAACTATAGTAAAAGTTTAGGTACAGCACTGTATCTTCTAACACTATTGTGTTTTCTTGCACAGCCCTTTGCTGTTGCCCTCAGACAGGAAGCAGAGTTCTTCCCCGTCTATTATCCAGGATTTTAAAATCATTGCCTAGGTGTGAGCTCCACCTGTTTCCTCTGGAAACCTTGCATTGGTTACTCTAGTAGAGATAAACCATTTTGATTTTATTATCTGGAAGGCTGCAACAATGGGTTGTGAGGGAAACACAAGTGTGTGTCTTTCCTTTATGAATTGTTATGCTATACTATGCATATCCAGTGATACATAGTTCACTTGATACTCATGGAAATTTTTTCTCTTTACAGGAGGACCCTCCGAAGTGCGGAAATGTTTTCTGCAATGTCGGCAGCAAGAACCTCTGCGGACATGAGTGTTGTAGGAGACACGCAGCATGCGCTGTCTCCAAGGATGATCTCCAGTATTGGGACCCTCAGGTATGTACTGTATGCACTAACCTGATTACTGAGGCTTTTGATTCCACTAGAACGGCAGAATCAAGGGATATAGCTAGGGAAAAGCTTCGTACTTGGGTAAGGGGCTTCAAGAAGAACACCTCTGGCCCTTATCTTCCAAGTGAGAAGATGAGGGCGTATCTTTTTCCCCAGGCATCAGCTGAGGCAGTGATTCCCCAGCCTCAAGAGGAGATCCCTCAAGATCAAGTCCAGGTGGACGAGGAAGTCGCAGATGCGATGCAAGACATCCAGTTGTGTGACAGGATTTCTGACCTGGACGAAGGTTTGGAAGAAGACCTCCTGGCAGAAGGTCAGGATCAAGTTCAAACCCCGGATGTCGTAGAGAATGGGGTCGACGAGGTGTCGGCTACTCCGGTTCAGATGCCGGAACCCATCCCCTCAACATCGGCTGGTCTCCCAGTAGAACTGGGACAGGCCCTCTCTTCGATTGTTGGAATGATCCAACAAATGCAGAAGGAGAATCAGGAGAAGGCGGCTGCAATGGAACTGCGTATGCAGTCCCTAGCAGAATCACATGGGCCCCAGAAAAGGCTCAATGTGAAAGACCTTCCCATATGCTCAGATGCTAACCCATGGAGGTATGCTGAGCACATGCCAATGACGACTGGTAAGATCGTCATTTCGGATAAGCTGGGTTCAGTTCCCCTAGAGGAGGTAGAATTCTGGCCCAGCAAGGCATCATATCCGGACTGCTATGTCCGGCTGAGAAAAGAACCAGCTTCAAGGGAGGAGACAGAGCCGAAGGAGGTCATTATTATGGACCACGCTAAGGCTCAAGCCCTACTTTCATCCTCGATGAAAGAGAGGGGCTTCTCGAATTCGAAGGTAGCTGCATTGAGCAGGAAGCTCCCTTCTTTTGTGTCCTCTCCTGATAGAGCCTTCCCCTTTTTACAAAAAGGGTTTGCGGCTGTCCTAAAGGCAGTCGAGGCCGGCAAGCCTTGCCCCTCCCTAGAGGAGTGTAAACCCTTGTCGCTGGCTCTGCCTATGGACCACAAAGACTGGAAGGATGTCCATTTGACATTATCAGTGGGAAAGTTAGAGGCTGATATTGCCGGACGGCAATTCGGCGAGGACCTCCCCAAGCTGCCCGAATCTCTTTTACGAAGAGAGTTCGAGACCAAAGAAAGACTGGCTGCCTCAATGTCTCATCAGACCACTCTTGAGACAATGGCAAGTGACCCTAAGGTCCATGAAATGTTCATGGTAGTGGCTAAGTCTCACCTAGCCACAGTGACGAAGGACCTTTATGGCTTCATCAAGGCAAGGAGAGCTTGCAGGGAGATCGTGTTCGCCGGGGCTTCGGTGAGACACGAACCAAGGAAATTAATCTCCTCCAACATTTGGGGAAAAGACCTTTTCCCTACCGATGTGGTCAAAGAGGTTGTTGATAAGGCCGCCGTGGAGAATAGAAACCTTCTCCAAAAGTGGGGCCAGGCTATCAAAAGAAAATCTTCCCCGGATGAGGGTCCTCAACCAAAGAGGAAGAATATGAAGACTAGGCTACCATTTCGGCCAGCCAAGCCTTATAGACAGCAACAGCAACTGCAATTGCCTTTGCCTCCAGTGCCCCAGATGGTGGCACAAACCCCGATTGCCTTTCAGTGGGTACCCCAGGCTGTGCCAGGTCAGTCAACCACATTCGCCCCAACGTTCGAAGGACAGTCTTCTTCCTTTCGTGCAAAACTTAGAGGAGCAGCCAGAGGCTCATCTAGGCGCCCCTCAAGGGGAAGGGGATTCAGAGGTGGTCATGGTCAGGGAGGCAAGACCTCAGGACGGCAGTCCAAGTGAAATGATACCGGTAGGAGGGAGACTGATGAAATTTTGGGATCGCTGGACCTTCGATCCCTGGGCCCAAAGCCTACTCAAGAATGGACTGGGTTGGAGCTGGTACAGCACTCCACCCCCATGCCTTCGGTTTTTCCAACACTCCACCCCCGTTTTGGAGGAGTACGTTCAAGAACTGTTGGAGAAAAATGTGATCCGAAAGGTGAAGTCCATCAAATTCCAAGGGAGGCTGTTTTGTGTTCCCAAGAAAGACTCGGAAAAGCTCAGAGTCATTCTGGACTTGGCACCACTCAACAAGTTCATAGTGAATTGCAAATTCAAGATGCTAATACTGCAACACATAAGGACCTTACTGCCCAAGAGGGCATACTCAGTCTCTATAGACTTGTCAGACGCCTATTGGCACATTCCAATCAGCCGTCGACTCTCCCCCTACCTAGGGTTCAGGCTACAACGGAAACTGTACGCCTTCAGAGCCATGCCATTCGGGCTAAACATAGCCCCAAGGATTTTCACGAAGCTTGCGAGCGCAGCTCTCAAACAATTACGCCTAAAGGGAATTCAGGTAGTAGCCTACCTGGACGACTGGCTGGTGTGGGCAGCATCCGAGACCGAATGCTTGCAAGCTTCCAGTCAGGTGATCCAGTTCCTAGAGTACCTAGGCTTCAAGATCAACAAGAAAAAGTCTCGACTTTCTCCATCCCAAAAGTTCCAGTGGCTGGGAATCCACTGGGACCTTTTGTCACACAGTTTCTCCATCCCAATGAAGAAAAGGAAGGAGATAGCGGGCTCTGTCAAGAGACTTCTAGATTCCGAAAGGATATCAAGACGCGAACAGGAGAGGGTACTAGGCTCTCTCCAGTTTGCTTCAGTGACAGACCCAGTGCTAAGAGCACAGCTAAAGGATGCAACCGGAGTTTGGAGAAGGTATGCATCAAACGCGCGAAGAGACCTGAGAAGACCAGTGCCGCCTCGGATACGTACTCTTCTCAGACCTTGGTCCCAAGCCAGACATCTAAAGAAGTCGGTTCTTCTTCAGCCACCTCCCCCGTCGATGACGATTCACTCAGACGCCTCAAAGGAGGGATGGGGAGGTCACTCTCATCGGAAAAAAGTCCAGGGGACTTGGTCCAAGCTATTCAGGACCTTTCATATAAACTTTCTAGAAGCTATGGCAGTGCTCCTTACCTTAAAGAAAGTCTCCCCGCGTCACTTGATCCACATGAGATTGGTGACAGACAGCGAGGTGGTTGTGAGATGCTTGAATCGACAAGGGTCGAGGTCACCACCTCTCAACCAAGTGATGTTAGCCATTTTCCGATTGGCGGAAAAGAAGAAGTGGTACCTGTCGGCAGTTCACCTTCAAGGAGTCCGCAATGTGACAGCGGACGCTCTATCCAGGTTCACACCGATAGAGTCGGAATGGTCCTTAGACGCAGGATCATTTTCCTTCATTCTGAATCAAGTCCCAGAACTGCAAATAAACCTCTTTGCGACGAAAGACAACAGGAAGTTGCCCCTGTACGTGTCCCCGTACGAGGACCCCTTAGCGGAAGCAGTGGACGCAATGTCCCACGACTGGAACAGATGGTCCAGGATTTATCTGTTCCCTCCTCACAACCTTCTGTTGAGGGTCCTCAACAAACTGAGATCCTTCAAGGGGGTAGCGGCAATAGTGGCCCAAAAGTGGGCGAACAGTATGTGCTTCCCCTTGGCGTTGGAACATCAGATGAAGTTCGTGCCGCTACCACATCCAGTTCTGACCCAGCGAGTCCAGAAGTCGACTGTCTGCGCTTCATTACAGAAAACCCAGACCCTGCAGCTCATGATTTTCTCGCCCTAGCGGTGAGAAAGCGTTTCGGGATTTCGAAAGCCAGCATAGACTTCCTAGAGGAATACAAGTGCAAATCGACTAGAAGGCAATATGAGTCATCTTAGAGAAAATGGGTGGCCTTTGTAAAGGCAAAGAATCCGCAGGAGATCTCAACAGACTTCTGCTTATCTTTCTCCATCCACCTCCATGGCCAAGGATTGGCAGCTAACACGATTTCAGTGTGTAAATCGTCTTTGATGTGACCCATTTTATTTGCCTTCCAGATCGACCTAGGTAACGAGATTTTTAATAAAGTTCCGAAAGCCTGCGCTAGGCTCAGACCTTCAGCACCTCCAAAGCCCATCTCATGGTCTTTAGACAAAGTTCTTCATTTCGCCTCCCTGTTGAGCAATGAAGAATGTGCGTTAAAGGATTTGACGCAAAAAGTTATTTTCCTATTTGCACTCGCGTCCGGGGCCAGGGTTAGTGAGATCGTAGCCCTCTCGAGAGAGGCAGGTCGTGTTCAGTTCCTGGATGGGGGGGGAGCTGAACCTGTTTCCGGATCCTACGTTTCTCGCCAAGAATGAGTTACCCACCAACAGGTGGGGTCCCTGGAGAATCTGCCCTCTGAAAGAAGATGCATCTCTATGTCCAGTAGAATGCCTAAAGGTCTATCTTCGTAGAACTTCAGACTTCAAGGGTGGTCAACTATTCAGGGGAGAAACATCAGGCTCAAATTTATCTCTGAATCAACTCAGAGCGAAAATCACATATTTTATTCGCAGAGCGGATCCTGACAGTACACCCGCAGGTCACGATCCGAGGAAAGTTGCCTCATCCCTAAATTTCTTTAATTGTATGGATTTTGAACATCTCCGTTCATACACGGGCTGGAAGTCTTCCAGGGTGTTCTTTCGCCACTATGCGAAGCAAGTAGAGGAACTTAAGAGATCTGTGGTAGCAGTGGGTCGTGTAGTTAACCCTACTGTTTAACTCTGCGAGGAACAGTGGTCTTAATTGGGACGAGTGTGTAGGTACATACTGTACTACAAACTAAATGAGGGCACCAAGTGCCCATATAGACTGTTCCTTCTTTCAAAGGTGAACCTTGCATAAGTTCAGACATGTGTGCCAAGCGTTTCTAACGCTAATGTGATTGATTTGTAATACAGATTTTTTATGACTTGATACCTTGGTATCTTATTAAAGTGGTGTTTAATGGTTTTTCTTTCAGATAAACAAGTTCTGTTTACTATCAAACTTATGCTTAAAGTTTTAGGTTACCCTCTTTTATATAAATATATATATTTTTTGTTAACCTGTCTGTTTATTAACTGTCAATAAACTTGTTCTTGAGAACCTTGCGTCTCTTTCACCTGTGTCAATTTATTGGTATAATTGAGCATTTTAATTCTATGTATCTTATCTGGGATAATTCTGATAGAATTGTTCTGTTATGCAAGCTATGTTGCATTGGTTTATGTAAGTCCCCTAATGGGAGGACTCCGTCCCATAAAGGGACGAGGGCGGTTTTATTAGTTTCTTCCTATGCGGATATAAACCTTTGTCCAATACAAGTATTGTGCGGATTTCTGGTCAATATATTGACGCAGTGGTTCTATACAAACTATGCTTTACTTAATATAGGGCGAGACCACTATATTAGCTTGCCTGGTATTCATACATAGATATATGTACTCTTCGAGACTTTCCAGAGTCTAGTAGGACTCTTCCCTGTAGGGGGCAGGAAGCTCTAACATAGTTTATGGTTAGTTGAAAAGATGTATAACGGTAACATCTTAGGTCTCTAGGTCTAGTCGACCGGGAATAAATACCTCCGGGGAGTACGGCACGGTCTGAGAATCCACAGATACAGTAATGCTCTGGTACACTTCCATCAGGACGACATGGCTTGAGCCCAAAAAACGGATTTTGAGCGAAGCGAAAAATCTATTTTTGGGTGAGATAGCCATGTCGTCCTGATGGACCCGCCCTTGCCTTTCTAAGAAAGGGCTGTAGGACCCCTCCCTACATACAGTATCTGTAGCACCTCGTGTACGCTACAAGGAATACAGATGGCGCCAGGATTGGCGCCAGGCACGCATACGAATCGGGGGATAGGGAAGCCTTGGGAGCGGCTCCCCTTTTTCTTTCCCGAATTCGTATCTCGTCAATCTCCCTCCTACGAGACGAAATCTCTGTTCAGGTCGTAGATTGCCACGTGACGTGTCTAGAATACGTCCTCTGATATGTCGCGATATCCCTTTCACGAGGGATACTCGCTCCAGGAGTTAGAATTCTGGTACCTTAAGGTAAATTCTCTGGGAATATCGCCGTAGTTGTAATATACCCTAGGAAGCTACCCTATAGGAACTTCCATCAGGACGACATGGCTATCTCACCCAAAAATAGATTTTTCGCTTCGCTCAAAATCCGTTATATATATATATATATATATATATATATATATATATATATATATATATATATATATATATATATATGCATGTATATATATATATATATATATATATATATATATATATATATATATATATATATATACATGCATGTATATATATATATATATATATATATATATATATATATATATATATATATATATATATATATATATATATATATATATATATATATATACATGCATATATATATATATATATATATATATATATATATATATATATATATATCTATATATATGTATATTTTATATATATATATATATATATATATATATATATATATATATATATATATATATATATATATGTATATATATATTTATATATATATATATATATATGTATATAGATATATATATATATATATATATATATATATATATATATATATATATATATATATATATATATATATATATGTGTGTGTGTATATATATAAATATATATATATATATATATATATATATATATATATATATATATATATATATACATAAATATGTATATATATAATATATATCTATATATACAGTGGATATATATAAATATATATATATATATATATATATATATATATATATATATATATATATATATATATATATGCATGTATATATATATATATATATATATATATATATATATGTATATATATATATATATATATATATATAAATATATATATATATATATATATATATATATATATATATATATATATATATATATATATATACATATATATATATGTGTATATATATATATATATATATATATATATATATATAAATATATATATATATATATATATATATATATATATATGTATATATATATATATATATATATATATATATATATATATATATATATATATATATATATATCTATATATATATATATATATATATACATATATATACATATCTATATATATATATATATATATATATATATATATAAATATATATATATATATATATATATATATATATATATATATATAAATATATTTATATATATACATATATCTATATATATACATATATATATATATATATATATATATATATATATATATATATATATATATATATATATATATATATATATGCCTAACAATAACAGGATAACTAGATGCTCAGATGCAGAAGAACCACAGAGAAAATGAAAATACGAAATATAAGATTAAGTGCTGACTAATTCGTGATACATCTTCAGAGAACTGATTTAATGAGAGCGGTTTCTTTACATTTTATAAGGAAAGTAAACGTACAAACGTACATATAGAGGCTTATAGAACACTGACACTCCCATACCAGCTACCTTGACAGTTATCAGGTGTTTACTGGACGGAGATCAAACCTCATCAGACACCTGCCAAAAACACTTTAATAGAATTAATTAAACTATCCCCAGTATTGAGTAATCTATATATGGAATTTTTTGAAAGTAGAATCTTAAATAACATCATACCTAATAATGTAAAATGGTTTCGCTATATTGACGACATAATATATGTGTGCCCAGGAAATGAAAATTTAGATAACTTTTTTCTTAGATTGAATAGCTTGGTACCATCAATAAATTTTAATATGGAGCTGGAGAATAATTGTACCCTACCTTTTTTGGACTGTCTCATACACAGGTGTAACAATAGATTTAAGTTTATTGTATACAGAAAGCCAACGAATATCTCAGCATTAGTCCATTACTACTCAAATCAAGGCAACAAAGTTAAGAAATCTGTATTTACTTCTATTTTTAAGAGCATTTCGAGACTGCAACCCTGAATATATTGATGATGAAATAAATGAGATTAGAGCAATAGGTTAAAAACTGTAGTACCCTTAAATTGTGTTAGACTATGCACTAAGAGCAGCCAAAAAGACCTTTTTCGGTAATGATAACAGAAAAAAACTACAATACACAAAACTCACTTGTACTGCCTAGTAATTCATTTAAAGAAACTACCCAAATGTTGAAAAATTTCAATGTAAATGTAGCATTTAAGAGTAACAATACAATAAAGACAGCCTTGATAAAGAATTCTCCTGACATTACCAAGGGATGTGTATATCGTATTCCATGCAATGCTTGTAAAAAATTCTATATTGGTGAAACTGGTAAAGCCCTAGAAAAGATAATTGAACAACATAAGAAAAGAGTCAGATATGCTCAAGATAATAATGCACTCTTTGCCCACGTTAGAGATAAATATAACACTATTAACTTGAATATTGGACATGGAATGTATAAACTCCATATGTTTACATGTAAAGATTTTTGTAAGCTATATAAAAAAATTTTTAACCACTTAATATAGAACAGAATGTATTGTGAATAATTACTATATATATATATATATATATATATATATATATATATATATATATATATATATATATATATATATATATATATATATATATACATATTAATAATGCTTAAAAACATGTATATGTAAGTCTATATATGTGTCTGTATATGTATACCAGTATGTGTACACCTATGTATATGTCTAAGTATATAGTATGCATGTGTATGAATGCTTGTCTGCGTATACGTATGTATATGTCTTTTTATATGTTCATATATAGATGTGTTTTATATATAACTATAGTTTTGCTTATTTATTTATATAGATAAGGCTACCGTTATTCATATAAATAAACTATTGAAAGTCAAAACAAGAATTTACCGGTCACCAGAAATTACCCTTTTTGGCAAGTGTCTAATGAGGTTTGATCTCCGCCCAGTAAACATCTGATAACTGCCCAGGTAGCTTGTATGGAAGTGTCATTGTTCTATAAGCCTCTATATGAATGTTCGTACGTCTACTTTCCCTATAAAATGTAAAGAAACCTCTCTCAATAAATCAGTCCTCTGAAGAAGCATCACGAAACTACTCAGGACTTAATCTTGTATTTCATATTTTCATTTTCCGTGTGGTTTTTCTTCTCCATATATATATATATATATATATATATATATATATATATATATATATATATATATATATATATATATATACACATATATATATATATATATATATATATATATATATATATATATATATATATATATATATATATATATATATGTATATATATATATATATATATATATATATATATATATATATATATATATATATAAATAATATATATATATATATATATATATATATGTATATATATATATATATATATATATATATATATATATATATATATATATATATATATATATATATATAAATATATATATATATGAAACTGTATGTTTACTTATTGAAATATTTTACAAATATTTATACATCAAATTTTACGAACACAATTATACGCTGAGAAGGCAAATATTTGTCAGCTATTGAGAAATATATAAACAAATAAAGATGATATTGTTCAAAATTTTGTTCATTTAAAAGGAGTCTATGATGAATGAGGATCCAACACGACATTAGCATTCCTTAAACAGGAAGTCACTAAAAAAATAGTATCCGAATATTGTAGGATGGTCAATGTTTTACATTATGAGAGAAACACGCTGATGCCCCATAGAGCAGCTGCTGTTCAGCTAATAGTTTTTGTTATAATCATAAGTCAGTCACGAAACGATTTAGGCCTACTTCCTGTGATATGTCTTTTTACACCTATGACGGGTCATCGCCATACATAATCGTCCGTTTCCTATATAAGGGTGACCTTATCACGGATATAAACAATCGGTAATTTATCATATAAACGATTAGAACTAAGATTAGTCAGTGAATAGCCTTATTAAAAATTTTAATGGTGCATCGACAGTATGATAACTTGTTGAATTTATGTAAATATTCAGTGTAACGTGCTTCTCTCCTTCTCTCCATTGATGCCAGTGACGTCACTATTTAAAGGTTTAAAAGGTTTAAAGGCCGATCATGAATGGCATAGGCAAGGGACAGTGACATTGCACTATCAAGTAGGACAATGCCCTAAAGACTGACAAAATATATATATGATCAGTGCCCAGGCCCCCTCTCCACCCAAGCTAGGACCCAGGAGGGCAAGGCAAATGACTGATGATGACTCTGCAAATAGACGCAGTACTCGAGCAGGTGGTCAACGGCTCGCCCCACCCCAACCACTGGCCTACTTCAGTAGGAAAATGTGCAAGGCAGAATCCGGCTACTCTATATTTGACTGCGAATTGCATTTGACTGTATGTCACTTTCCCCATGCCTTAAATGTTACATCTTTTGTCATTCTCATGGACCACATGCCTCTGGTGCACGCCTTCACTAGACGGTCTGACAATTTATCCGCCCATCAACCCCGATATCTCTCCACCGTGGCTGTATACAACTTCCACCTTTAAAACGTCTTTGGGAAAGTTAATCCGGGTGACGATGCCCTGTCAAAAAAACACATTAGCCGCCATTCACCTGGTATTAGATTGCAATGCCTTGGCTGAATCGCAACAAAAGAAAAATACACATTACCAATCATATAGTACATTGTGCACCACCATCCATTGAGAAGACATCGCCATTGACGACCCCAATATCATCCTCCTCTGTGACATCAGTACTGGTATACCACGACCATGGACACGTGGTCCCATACAACAATAGGTGTTTGATTATATAAATGACCTCTCACATCCCTCGCATCGATCTACTGCAAAGCTACTGAAAATGAAGCTCCTTTGGAACGGATTACTAAGGATGGTATGGATTGGGTCCGCGCCATTACTTCATGCTAAACATAAAAAATACATCGACTTACGGATTATGGTGTGGACAACTTTCCTCAACCTCACCGTGGTTTTGCCCACATTCATTTCGATGTAACAGGTCCCCTACTAACATCAAAAGGACACCGTTACATGTTTCTTGTCATTGACCTATCCACTCGTTGGCGTCATTCCCTTCCCATGCAAACTGTAATGTCTGCCTCATGTACATCTGCTTTACTCTTAGGGTAGATAGTAAGTTTTAGTATCCCTGAACTGATTACTTCTGACAGCATTACCACTTTCATCTCTTAATTGTGGACATCATTAATCAACCTACATCAGACAACTTCCTAAAACCCTGCGGCCAATGGAATAGGTGACCGTCTTCATCGCACCCTCGAAGCAGCTTTGATGTCCCGATGCAATGACTCCAGCAGGTGTACTCAGCTTCCCTTGGTCCTCCTGGGATTAAGGAACACTCCAAATTACTCCCTGGATGTCTTAACAGCGGGTTGATGTATAGCAACCCCTTAGTTGCCCTTGTTGAATTTTTTCCGTCAACAACCTACAACAATCTACAGTGCCTATGTCATATTGTGGAAAATCTACCCCATGCCACCAGACTAGGAAGACCCCAGCAAACCAAAACATACTGAAAGATTTACACGCCGTAACCCATGTCTTGCTGCACTACGACACTTATAAGCCACCACTGAGACCACCTTACACAGGTCCTTTCCTCTTGATCTGTCATTCTCCGAAAGCTCCTTAATCAGCATTCTAGGCAAAGAAGACTGGGTTTCCATTAATCAGGTAACACCAGCATATCTCCTTGCAGTTAGGCTCCGAAGAGCTGGCCACCCTGTTTCACTTTTATGTCGTTTTTTAGGGGAAGCCATGTACCACATGTGTTTCATACATGCTCATATAATGTAATGCTATTGTTTTATTTTAATTTTTTCTCCCCCCCCCGCACTGACACCCTGTTTAAGCATGTCATCGATTGTTTTAGTTTGTTTTATTTTTCGTGTAATTCTTGCTCTCAAATTCTCGTTATATGTCAAATAAACTTTACCTGCGTTCGTGGTTGTTGTTATGTCGCACAAGGGATTCAGCAACCAAAAGTTTACATCCAGAAGAGAGGCTTTATTCAAAGAGAGCATCAACATCGATACATCTTATAGCTTTATCAAGAGTGTAACTGTATAACTACTTGTTAATCACAAATTTTAGAAACGAATAGTGGTGTAAGAAAATTATAATTTTGATTTTAAACAATCACGCTTATCAAAAGTTCTAGAATTTATTATTTGTAAGGTTTCAACCAGCTTTACGTGAGTAGCCTCAAGCATGTCAGGGAGCAATAACATATACGTCTAACGCATCAATAGCAATTTATTTCTTTTCTCAAGCACTTTTTTAAGTAGTCAGCGGAAAATTCAGTACACGTGTAAACACCGAGGGAGGATGTTATTGGCAGAAACCACAAAATTCTTGAAGTAGAAAATTCATTCTTCCAATAAGAATAAAAGATTATGCAGAGTAGAAATTTCATTCATTTTGCTTTACCCTGCAATTCTTAAAACATTTAAAACTTCTTACGCATTTGGACTTTAAGGTCTCTGCCAGTTGTTTTGATAATATATACATAAATCAAAAAACGCGTATTAGTTCAATTGAGGAATTTGAAAAAAAAAAACTTATCAATTATAAAGATTATAACAGTTATATGGCGAAAGCATTTCCAATTCCTTTGATCATGATGGTTATATATATGTACTTGAAGATTCTAAAAGCTTATGAAAACATTGGTAACACATTTCGCCATCAGATATGCAAATTTTCTGAAAAGTGTTTAATTTTTTTCAATAAAAGTAATCATATAAGAGGAAAGTTTTAAGAGGTTACTGACATAAATATGAACGTGGGGGTTCTAAAAATAAAATATGTTGCCTAACACTGGAAAATCCCTTGGCAGCTTCTTTGCAAAATTTAAAAAAGTGAATATCGAATATATCGCAAATCATGCAAACGTTCCTGGATGAAAAAAAAAGGAAGGAAGAAAGACAATAGAGAAAAAATCAGGAAACAACGATCTTCCTTTAAGGGCGCTGCAAAGTTTTCTCTCTTCCTCAATTCCGCCTTCAGCCTCCGCGTAAAAGAGAAAATACCAAAAAATAATCAGACACCATAAAATGCAAGGAAAAAAGGGAGAGAAGTCCCCAGGTTATCCAAGCAAAGAGAGAGAGAGAGAGAGAGAGAGAGAGAGAGAGAGAGAGAGAGAGAGAGAGAGAGAGAGAGAGAGAGAGAGAGAGAGAGAGAGGAGCACCGTAAGAAATGGGGATTCTACTTCGAGAGTGAATGTAGTGACAGCTGTCTCGTAGAAAGTGGAAAATACGAAGTCACGAGAAGTGAAAACGACCTTTGAAACTGGCACACTGTAGGTAGGGCATATCTAACATAAAATGTGACTGCTATTGACCGCAAACTAAGAATATTAAACCTAAAGGGAGGACATAAGCATAAAACTAAGTACGTTCCAAGAATATATCACAAGTGGATTTTAGATAAAGATGACGATCAAGGAATTTTTTATAAAATCAATGATGAAAAAAGATATATATATATATATATATATATATATATATATATATATATATATGTATATATATATATGTATATATATATACAGTATATATACAGTATATATATATATATATATATATATATATATATATATATATATATATATATATATATACAGTATATATACAGTATATATATATATATATATATATATATATATATATATATATATATATATATATATATATATATATGTATATATATATATATATATATGTATATATATACATATATATATATATATATATATATATATATATATATATATATATATATTTATATATATATACATATACATATACATATATATATATATATATATATATATATATATATATATATATATATATATATATATATATATATATATATATATATAGATATATATATATATATATATATATATATATATATATATATATATATATATATATATATATATATATGTATACATATATATATCGTTACTAGTCCTCTGCAGGACAAAGGCCTTACACAGGTCCCTCCACTCGTGTGTGTTTATCGTTTTTCCATGCCAGACTATGCCCATAGGTTATCCAAGTTCGTTAATCTATCGTCTTCTTTTCCCTCCCCTGCTTCTTTTGCAGTCCGCAGGGACCTATTCTGTGGTTTTTAATATCTAGTTATTATATGTCAATTACATTGTATGTCCTACCCACATTCATTTTTTTTTATTTTATAATGTCATCTACTTCAGTGTATTTTCGTTGTCATATTCTAAGTGTTTATTAAGGCTCCAAGTTTATGATACATAGTATCTTCTGGTTTAATACTCTTGA
>NC_090748.1:34779743-34784441 GCF_036898095.1 Palaemon carinicauda
CAGATGCTCCAGGAACTGGGTCACCTTTGTGCAAGCTCGCAAACAGTATTCTGGTGATGTCGACCAGACCAGCCAATCATCGAGGTAGGCCATCACCTGGACGCCCTGGAGGCGTAGCTGGTGGACGATTGTGTCTGCTAGCTTGATGAAGATTCTTGGAGCCACGTTGAGCCCGAAGGGCATGGCCCTGAAGGCATAGCTTCTTCTTTGGAGCCTGAATCCTAGGTAGGAGGAAGCGTGGTGGTTCATTGGGATGTGCCAATAGGCGTCCGCCAGGTCTAATGAGACCGTGTAGGCCTTGTGAGGCAGTAGGGCTCTTATCTGTTGAAGAGTCAGCATCTTGAATTTGTTGTTCACAATGAACTTGTTGAGGGGGGACAAGTCGAGAATGACTCTGAGCTTGTCTGAGTCCTTCTTGGGAACACAAAACAGTCTTCCCTGGAACCTGGTAGACTTTACCCTCTTGATCACCTTCTTGTTCAAGAGTTCTAGGACATATTCTTCCAAGATGGGGGTTGATGGTTGGAAGAATTAGTGGAAGATTGGAGGTGGCTGTGTCCAGCTCCAACCCAGTCCCTTCTTGATGATGCTGTGTGCCCAAGGATCAAAGGTCCAGCAACCCCGGAAGTGGCGGAGTCTTCCTCCCACCGGAAGCACTTCATTGCTTCTGGTTTCCCGAGGGTTTGCCTCCTCGGCCGCTAGCTCCCCTTCCTACCCTGCTCCTGGAGGGACAGCGAGATGAGTCTCTGCCAGAGCCTCTACCTCTGGGACGAAAGGTAGTGGACTGTCGCTCGTAGGCAGGAGTGAAGACCGGTGATTACGACCCTAGCGGTTGGGGGACCAACTGAAAGGTCTGCTGTGGCTGTGCCACTACTTGGGGAGCAGCCGGAGCCGAAAACTGGCGTTTTGGTTGGCGCTGTTGGGCCTAGGCTTGGACGATTTCCTCTTAGGCTGTGGGCCTTCATCCAGAGAGGACTTTCTTTTGCGGGACATGCCCCAGTTGCTGAGAAGGTTCCGGTTCTCATTGGCGGCTTTGTCGACAATCTCTTTCACCAGAGCCGACGGGAAGAGATGCTTGCCCCAGATGTTGGAGGAAATTAGTTTCCGGGGTTCGTGTTTTACTGCCGCGTTGGCAAACATGAACTCTCTACAGGCTCTCCGGGCCTTGATGAAGCTATATAAGTCCTTCATCACGGTCACTAGGTGGGTCTTTGCGAGAACCATATAGAGGTCTGGGACCCTAACGTCCCCGGCCATAATTTCAAGCTGGATCTGAAGGGATAGGGAGGCGACTAGCCTCTCCTTGGAGTCCTGCTCCCAACAAATAAGGTGGTCATTCAGCTTGGGAAGATCATTAAACTGATGACCAGCGGCGTCAGGTTCCAGTTTCCCAACCGTAAAGGTAAACTGGATGTCTTTCCAGAATCTATCGTCAGGGGGAAGGGCGAGGGAGAGAGGCCTACACTCCTCCAGGGTAGGGCATGGCTTTCTTTCCTCCACCGCCTTCATGACCGCATGGAAGGCCTTTTCCACAAAGGGTAAGATCGCGGTAGAGGGAGCAAGAAAGGACGGGTGTTTCTTGCTCAATTCCGGCATCTTCGAGTTGGTGAAACCACGGCTCTTGAGGTAGTCGGCCAGCATGGTTTGGGCTTTTGAGTGATCGAACACGATCACTTCTTTGGGTTCGGTCTCCTCCTTGGAGGCCGGCTCAGACCTGAGTCGGACGTAACAGTCCGGATAAGCCTCGAAGCTGGGGAAGAATTCCACTTTTTCTAAGGGGATGGTGCCCAGCTTGTCATTAATAAAGATTTTGCCAGTTGTAACTGGCATATGCTCGGCGTACCTCCTGGGGTTAGATTCTGAGCAGGGGGGAAGATCCTTAACCGAGATCTTTTTCAGTTGCTTCCAACCGATAAAATGACATTTGAGCTCCTCTTGGTTCTTACTTAGCCTTTCGTCCATCAATGCCACCAGTACCTGCATGGCATCTTCAGTGGCTGGTAGCACGGGCAGCGAGGCGGCAGAGGTAGAGGGGACTGGCTCCTCGACCACGACAGGAGCTACCGAAGGTGTTTGGGCGACCTCGCCCTCTGAATCAGGGAACTCCACCTGATCCTCCTCTTCCTCCAGATCCTCACCCATGAGGGTCCTCTCGGTGTTGTCGGGCACTTCCGACTTCTTCTCGACCTCGTCTAAGTAACATTTCCGGAGTGCGGCTGAAAAGTCAGGTTCAATCACAAGTTGAACGCAGGGGATCTCATCCCGGGGATCACAGAATCTGTCGAAGCTTTTGGGAAAAGCAGGGCCCTCATCTTCTCATTGGGGAGATAAGGCCCGGTGGCGTTCTTTTGAAAACCGCGCACCCACTTGCGCAGTTTCTCTCGAGCATTGTCCCTGGCCTCCGTGGATGGAGAGTTATCGAACACCTCATCAAGAAGGCCTTTGCAGATGGAACAATTCTGCGGATCCCAATACTTGAGATTCCCCTTTTTTGCTACACAGGGGGCGGGGGTCCGGCACGCCTGATGCCCATAGAAGTCAGGGCGACGAACTCCGCAGAAGGAGCTCTCACACTTCACGTACTCGTCCTGTAAAAGAAAGAGACAATGAGTACATAGAAGTAATTGTAATAAGACTTATAGTAATCTTAAATTAAGTAATAACTTAGCACATACAAGATTCATTTATCTAAGCTCAGGATAGGTGAGCTAGAAAAGAAGTAGGAAGACACATATTTGTGCATCCCGCCCAGCCAATTGCCACGACCATTCCCTATAATTAATTCCATAGAACCTATAGGGTTCTAGAAGAGAGGAGAGCATCCCGTAGGATGAGCCAAGCTTACGCTTCCTCTAAGAAATTAATTACAGAGAGTTGTAGACCTGAAACCATTCAGTTCATATAGGGAAAGAAGGGGGGAAATAGGATAAACCCTCCCCCCTTTTTTTAAGGATTGGTCGCGGCAAGAGACTGTGATAGGAAGCACAGAATATGCTGGAAATGTTTTACTGTACAACCGAGTACAATAGTCACCGTTCTAAGGTATGAAATACCAGAGAAAGACTGGCTAGTCCACCCGGCTGCACTATAGTGACTGCCGGCACGAGGCCGTCAGCCAAGGAGGGGTGATGGTCCACTGTAAGCCGAAGTTAGGAGCGCTGGCAGACTGGCGGCACGCCGGAGGCCCGTCCGGCATTGCGAACCCATCAAAGGCCACAGGCTAAGTGGCTGGGAGACAGGAATACTAGGGAATGGCGATCACCGGCACGGCGGCGGATCGCCGGCAGGACGTTGGCCTCCGGCAGCCGGCAGGCAGTCGGCTTTGGTAGACCTAAGCTGACAACATTTGATGAGGCAGGAAGGTTACCAGAGATGTCGGCGGCTAGCGCCGGAAGACGGAGGCGGCAGTGGACCGGCACCAGATAGAGAGAGGGAAAGGTAAGGAGGGAAGGTAAGGAAGGTTAATACCCAATACCCAAACTAACCTTCCTCCGGAAGGAGGGTTCTCATGATAGGAGGGGTTACGCCTATCATTCGGTGGCAGGGAGCTGGCAGCCGGCTATGGTGCCTGCGGTAACCCAAGGGAGGATCAGAGAACACTCAAGGAGGGAGGTCTTCCGCCGGCAAGCCGACCACTGGCACTACCCCATAGTTCAACTAGGTAGGGAAGTGTAGCAAAGCGGCAACCCACCAGAAGAGCATAGCCTATCCCATAACTCACCGCAAGCGAGGAGTTGTAGGACACCGGACAGGAGTGTGATGGCGAGCCAATACAAAGGGACAGAGTGGGGGAGGGGAAGGTTGGCTGAAGGGGTGGGGACACACCTTACACACCCAATAGAGAGGGGGATATGTTAGGGTGTTAGCCTGCCCAGGGAGAAGAGAACGCTCTCCAACCTAGGAAAGGTTAGCTCAGATCAGGTACAGCACCAGAGTACTGTCCTGAACTATAATAAAACAGAATCCACCTAAGCCTAACCTAGGCCAGGAGAGCCATTCTCCTAGGCTAGGGAGGGCAAGAGTAGGACAAATCGCTAGGCTGCAGGGAGGAAGGGACGTGTCCCAACCAAGTGCAGTCTAGGGGGCTCTCCCTTCCGCCTTCAGCCTCAGTCGATACCGTAAGGAGAAAACGTTCTCCTAAAGTGGACTGGGATGAATGACACTTACTCTGGGGTTCTGTCCTAACTCAAAGCCATTGAACAATGGCGATGAGAAGGAAAGAACGACCCTAGCCTAACTTACCCGAATGCAATTCGAGGTAAGAGGGCTAGGTAACAGGGGAGATAAGGAAGCATACAAGGGCCCTAACGTTAGGTTAGGGGGAGTGACAATGGGTAGACCATGCACGATCCCTTGAATGGTCCCTAGAAGGTGAAAACTCATGTGCAACACTGAATCTTGTATGTATAAATGCCTATATCTTCATTTCATAAATTTTAAAAACACTAGGAACAATTATATCATGCGGAAAATAAACATGAACACTAGGCATCGAGCTAGCAGGCTAGCATGGGGTCGGCAAACTAAATGCGCCGAGAAGACTATCAGCATAATATAACTAATTCCTAGCAATGAAGACTAAATAACTAATTATATCTAATTAGTTACGAGACCGGGAACGCTGTTCTGGCTAACTAAGTAAAGCATGCGGTGCGAACAGCAGCGTCGCAAAATGACGCCTCCGGTCATGGCACAGCT
>NC_090748.1:34787441-34789941 GCF_036898095.1 Palaemon carinicauda
GTCTTGGGTTAGAGTTCTCATGCATGTAGGTGCACTCAGACACACTATTCTAATTGTTTCCTTCATTTCTTTTACTTACTAAGCTGTTTTTCATGTAAGAGCCCTTTGGCTTATAATAACATGCTTTCCAAACTAGGGTTGTAGCTTAGCTAATAATAATATGCTCCTTAATTTCCTCATCATCAAATAAATTCAAAACCGTCGACGGAGCTCCAAATAGGAGATACTTGCCAACTCCCCCTCACCACGTGGTTGGCTGGTGCCAACCAGGGTTGCCAGATTTTTCTGGCCATATTATCGTACCTTGGGTTCAAAATTATCGTTTTCCTACCAAAATTATCGTACAAATATATCAGATTCTTGAGATTAATTATCGTACATTTACCTAATACTAATACTTAATCTAGTTTTGAGAATACCAAAGGAAATTGTTCTTGTGCAGTTTCAGCATATAGACTAAATGAATATGGGCATACATGTTTTTGTATTGTCATTTAAAATAGTGTTCTTCCACCACTTTTTTCTAATGCAATATTTGACAGTTTATCTGTAAATTGTAGTTTCTGTCTGATATAAATAAGAACTAGAACTTTAGATAGTTAGGTTATTATTTAATATCACTTCTGCATTCTCACATTATGACACTTTCCTTTTGCAAAATTATAAGGGATAAATATTTACATATGGATGTTTCTATACATTTATTCAGAAAAAAGAGCATATATATTTCAATACTTAAGAAAAAATAAGAATTACTTGGAATTTTTCCTCATGAAAAGAAAAGTAAAAAACCTGAAACATACAAGAAATTATTATAGTACCTGAAAAAGAACTTATAAAATAGTACCTGAGAAAGAACTTATAAAATAGTACCTGAGAAAGAACTTATAAAATTGACTGACATACACAAATGGTTAGTGCCACAACAGCTTAAATGAGTACAGAAAATGTATGCAGATAAAAGGAAAGACCTTACTCTACTTCAGAGTCATCTTTTACATCTTGATATAAAACTGAACTGTTTTTTACACGAGCAATCATGTCTTCTGATGGTTTAAAGTTAATGCAAGACTTCTGTTCTTTGATACATTCAGAAGACAGCAAAGCACCATTGACAGTATCTGTTTTGAGCTTATTTCTAATTTTTGTTTTATACAAATTTATTTTGCTGAATACCCTCTCACACTCAGCATTAGAGTGAGGTAAACTAAGAGCACAGAGAGCAAAATTTGCCAAATCAGAAAAATCACCATCTTCTCTTTTCAATATTTCAGTCCAAAATATATCAGGAGGCAATTTGCTATCATAAGTTAAAAAAGCTTTAAATGCTGGGAGAATTCTCCATTGGTCATCCAGTCTTTGTATAAGTGATTTGTCATCTGGTGACACAATTAAAGGAACTTCCGCAATGAGAGAATACAATGAAGGGATTGCTTCCCTATAGGAATTGGACATAGCATTTTCAGGAATGAAACAACCTAGCTGAGGGATTATCTTGTCACTAAAGTCATACCTTTTCTTGATTTCCATACACGCTACCCTCAAGAAGTCTTTACAGCGTTTATAAAAGTCTGACAATTCTAACCGGTTTTCTTTTGAGTCTATCTTGTCAAGTTCATCCGTACTCCCACCCCCAGATACATTTCAGTGTCTTTAAGGTATTTATCTTCCCTAGATGGATTAACCCTCTCAAGATCAGTCTTTACTACATATTCTCTCTGCATGAACGAAAACAACAATTCCTTATAAAGCAAACAAACTTTATCATGCAGTACTGTAATCACAACTTTATCCGACTGGAAAAATGCATTGAATTTAGTGAATTTTGGTAGAACCCATTCCAGAAATAGGTAGTAGACTTTAATTAAAGGATTGTGAAGGCTGTTGAATATCAACTCTGCTGATACAACTTTTTCAGACAACCAAATGTCACTGAAATACAATTTAAGGGCTTCCCACTGTTCTAAAATGCGACTAACAACATTAGCTAACGATAACCATCTTGTCTGTGATGGGTGCAAAATTTTATGAGGTTTCAGTTCAAGAAACGTCTGAAATTGCACTAGTTCACATTGTCTCTTGCTGCTACATTTAAAGTGGTTAAAAATTTCCCTTGCCAAATCTTCACACCTTCTAGGTAGTACCTTGCAAGCTTCACTTGCACAGAGATGTGCAGTGACACACACATTTCATAATAAATATGCCAGGGCACTGTTGGCGAAACCGACTTGCAACCGAGTTGTGTGCTCCCATCATCACATTACACCCATCGGAAGCAAATCCAATTATATTTGATACTGGAATTTCAAATTGATTAAATGTTTTCATTAAACCCTCAAATAATCTTTTTGCAGTCGCACCTTCCTGGACACCTTCTGGATCTTTTACATCATAAACATCATACAACTCCCAAAACTTGCAATCGACAGTTGCAGCATCTTTGTCATAAAACCTCACTACTACACATGATGATTTCACCGACCCGACATCTGTTGACTCA
>NC_090748.1:34802441-34804941 GCF_036898095.1 Palaemon carinicauda
AAAAAAAAAAAAACCTTCATTAGCAGGAATTCCATTCTTACAGCAACCTGTTTCGAATTTTTTCTTATATTTTTTTTTCTATTTTTAAGCCTTTTCATTAGTCCTTTGATTTTTTGGTATTCGTACATTTTTTTTTCTTTTTGGCTGGATCACTTACAAACCTCTAAATCCCGTTTTATAACTATTTCTCTTTTGTTTCAAGTTCATAGCACAGTCACAAAATCTCTTCCTGTTTTATTTGATTCATTTCCCAAAGTTATCAGTATTATTGGAGAAAGTGGTAATAAATAAGGGTGGGTCTATATCAGTAGATGTGGTTATACCATGGTTGCACAATATCGAAACATAAGATATTTTGTAACTTACATGATACGTACCGTTCATAGTTTTTGTTACTTACAGATTAAAGTTAATTAAAACTTTAACAACTCCCATTATTAATTACCCATATTTTGTGTCTCCTCCTAATATAATGAATAGGAACAAGTCTAATATGTTAGTTTGAAATACATCCTTTATTTTTTCATGATTTCTGTCCCTCATTATCAGGCTTTGGGGGAGTGGATGGGGGTGGGGATTTTCAGAGGAATCCAAGCATTCATCCAGATAAGGTATTAGGTTTGGATACGTTGGATCTGTCATCCTCATCAAATTGATGTTACCTAAGAGGATTTAATTCAAGTTATATGGGGACACTACTGTGAGTTTTACAGATAGAGCAAACACGTTTTTGGGAACTAATTTATGAAGAATAAAGACACTTGTCCTTGTATCAAGAGTCAAAAATTGATTATCAAGAAAACTGATACGAACACAAGATTATAAAAAAGATCCGCTTACCCTATCTCTCCACCTCGACCATTACCTAACAACCCACCCCCCCTTTACTTCTCTCTCTCTCTCTCTCTCTCTCTCTCTCTCTCTCTCTCTCTCTCTCTCTCTCTCTCTCTCTCTCTCTCTCTCTCTCTCGCTGAAATTTGCTTCAGTTTTAAGTTATTGGCGATACCGAAATAAGTGACCTTAATTAGAATGCCAAAATTTTCGTGAACGAATCTCACCCAACCCATGACCCAGTCCTTTCCTTTTATATTAGCGACGGAGGGGGGCGAGGGGCCATCTGATATTTTCGGCGGAAGGGTCAATAACTCCTATATCAATAAATATATTCGAATGAAATTTTAAGGGAATATTTAGATATATATAAAATTTGGTTTTGACAATTTTCATGTTAACACCTGCTATAGGCCTGCCCTTGCTGTCACTTTTGTTTGTTAGTGACGACTTTTAGCTAACAAATCAGTTTGAAGTAGCAATCTACTCCTAGAGTTTTACAGATATCCCAATGGCTTTCACTGGGTTTGATGGGTTTTTTATGAATTATATTCATAACAATTTTCATATTGATACCTACTATAAAAAAGTCACAGTAGTAATTGTTCGATATCCGTGGGAGGACGATTTTCGGCGATGCCGTAAATTAATCGTAAAATACCTCACACTTCTAAATAAAACTTTCAGGGAATTACGGGATGGATATATATTTTGTCCACGTCAAGTATCATGTTGATATCTGCCATAGAAAAGTAAGAGCAAACGTTTATTTCGATATGGCAAAATGGTTATTTTTTGGCGGTGAAGTAAAATGTTCCTAGAATAATCCACATATCCAAATGAAAATTTCAGTGATTGATTTGAAACATAGTAACTCTGTTCCTGCTAAACTTCATGGTAATATCTATAATGGAAAAGACACAGCTTTCATGTAGCCTTTTCAAATATGCTGTTAAATATAGCAACATTACAATGAATTGCGTGATAGTGAGCGACAAGGCCGATCTCATAAACAAAATCCCTCCCAAGTTGCGGCTAGTTTTTAGTTATTTTTTCCTTTATCTAATAATTTACATTAATGAATATACCTCGGTTATTTTCTGCCCTTTTACTGATTTATTAATATATTGAACTGCTCATCTCTCTCTCTCTCTCTCTCTCTCTCTCTCTCTCTCTCTCTCTCTCTCTCTCTCTCTCTCATCTGTGATTGTGTAAGTCTCTGGAAATGTTGACAATGTCGCATGCATAGTACCTATGGTAACAGGAAAGGGGTGTTTTGTAATTTGTGCTTAAAACAAAGACAACCTTTTTTTTTTTTTTGCCCCGTAAATCTAAAACGTTTGCCTAATGTGAAATATAGAGAGCAAATCCTAATATATTTTTTCCCATCAATGGGCAATTGTACACCATCATACTGTATATCATTGGGTATGAGCATGGGAGGTGTATCCATAGGAAATGAAAAACCAAATCTTAATTTGTCTAATATCGCAGATACAGTATTTATCCCCTTCCATGAAAACTTGTGACACCCCATAGGGACTGGGCTGAATTTAATTGAATATTGGATTTACGATTGTTCCAAGCACGGGA
The DNA here is from genome assembly GCF_036898095.1 of Palaemon carinicauda. NCBI lineage: Eukaryota > Metazoa > Arthropoda > Malacostraca > Decapoda > Palaemonidae > Palaemon > Palaemon carinicauda. The sequence continues at coordinate 34,804,866 of NC_090748.1, forward strand.
ACAAGAGGGTCATTCAGCGGAGGACAGTTGGATAGGTGAACTGCAACAAGAACAGAAATTATGTAGAGTCTATATG
>NC_090748.1:34819941-34822441 GCF_036898095.1 Palaemon carinicauda
TAAGTCATGGTTGTTTGACACTTGACCAATGATGGTCAAATCTTTGTTTTCAATATTTTGTTTACACATTTTAGCATGAATCCGAATATTAGAATGTTCAGGGTTGGATATTCTGCAACCATTTCGATAGGTAACACCTCTATGGGAATCAATTCTGACCTTTAACAACCTCTTGGTAGATCCTACGTAGATCCCAGAGTTACACTTTGGGCAATTATATTTATATACCACACCAGAGGACATATAAGGACTCAATCGATCTTTGAAGTGGAAAAGCGAGCCAATAGTGAGAGAGTTCTTAGGGATGAGTTTAACTTCCACAGCTGGGAAGTGTTGTTGGATAATTTCAGTAAACTTTTTCTTAAGGAAATCCTCATGAAGAAAAGGAAAACTCGCATAAAATTTTAGTTTAGGAACTTTAAGTGTTTTTGGAGTCTGGGCCAACTTGTCATTCAATAATCTATTAAGAAGTTTAAAAAATATTTTAGTGGGGAAACAGTTTTTCTTAAAATATTCACATAGATAAATAATTTCAATATGGAAAGATTCCCAACTAGAGGTCAAAAGAAATGCTCTGTGGAGAGGAGTAAAAATAAAATTAGTTTTAAAATTATAAAAACAAGAGCTATAAAAGTTTGAACCTAACCCAGTGAACGTCTTTTTTCTAAAAATCGTGGTACTAAAACCTTCTCCATTTCTAGACACCAACACATCTAAAAAGGGGAGTTTGTTATCTTCCTCGTTTTCTACGGTGAATTATATGTTTTCATGTTGTGAGTTGGCAAAGTCAAGGAATGATTAAGCACCGAACTCATCTCTGAATAGAGCAAAGGTATCATCAACATACCTAACATAAAACAAGGGATGATAACTTGAAGGGCAATTTTCCAGCATGGTGTCCTCCAGGGAGCACATGAAAATATTAGCAAAGGTGGGTCCCAAGGGGGAACCCATAGCCATCCCATCAAGTTGTTTGTACAAATTACCATTAAAAACGAAAGAGGTGTCCAGCACCGCTAGCTCCAAAAGTTTTTTAAAAGACGTGCGATTAAAATCATTAAAAGTGATATTAGGTTCAGAACATAATTTGTTTAAAATAATATTGGTAGTTTCTTCCACAGGTACATTAGTGAATAAAGACTCAACATCAAGACTCGTCATGAAAAGATCTGAGTCTTGAGAAATTATGGCCTCTTTAAATCCATAGGAGTTATTTAGAGAAAATTTGTTTTTTGTTAAAGGTTCCAGTAAGGGAACGAGGAACTTAGCTAGTTTGTAATTAGGGGTATTAAAAGACGATAAGATAGGTCTCAGTGGAACATTGGGCTTATGGATTTTGGGTAAACCATATAAAATGCCATAGGAAGACCCCGAACAGAACAAATTTTGGTAGGTAGTTTCGGTTATGGATTTTTCATTTTTAAGAGTCTTTAAAAATCTATTAATTCTATCCTCCATTTTAAAAATATTATTAAAATTAGGCTCACCAATTTTCAGAAATTTAGATTCATCATTTAAAATACTTTCCATTTTTCCCACATATTCCTCCTTATCTAAAATGACAGTTCCTTTGCCTTTATCCGGTCTAGTAATGATAAGATTATCTCTATTGGCAAGATTCCTCAATATATCAAAATCTGTTTTCTTAAAAAAGGGTGTCCACCTGGTTTTTAGTTTCCCAAATGCAGCATGTGATATTTCATATAGTTTGGATTGCAGGTTACCAAGATTCATGTCAAAGGGCAGAGATTTAAGCCTTTGGAATAGTGACTCTAGAGGTAGAAAAAACTTAGAGTAATTAGGTCTGAAGTTCACACTCATAATGATGCCGTTAGCAATATTCTTAAAACTGTATGTAACTCTTTTACCTTAATTGACTCTATAATTTTTAAACAACTTTTTAATAAGAGTATTTCTGAGTACGTTTCCACCGTACAAGATTGTCATAATAGGAAACTTAGAAGCTTGGGTTTTTTATTCCAAATTTTAACAAAGACCGAATAACTGTTTTTAACTATTCTAATTATGTTTTATCTAAAAGAGAAGAGTTTCTGTTGTCGTTGGGTTTGGAATTCTGTCTTCTGAACTTCAGACCTAATTACTCTAAGTTTTTTCTACCTCTAGAGTCACTATTTCAAAGGCTTAAATCTCTGCCCTTTGACATGAATCTTGGTAACCTGCAATCCAAACTATATGAAAATATCACATGCTGCATTTGGGAAACTAAAAACCAGGTGGACACCCTTTTTTAAGAAAACAGATTTTGATATATTGAGGAATCTTGCCAATAGAGATAATCTTTTTAATGGTAATTTGTACAAACAACTTGATGGGATGGCTATGGGTTCCCCCTTGGGACCCACCTTTGCTAATATTTTCATGTGCTCCCTGGAGGAGACCATGCTGGAAAATTGCCCTTTAAGTTATCATCCCTTGTTTTATGTTAGGTATGTTGATGATACCTTTGCTCTATTCAGAGATGAGTTCAGCGCTGAATCAT
>NC_090748.1:34829941-34837441 GCF_036898095.1 Palaemon carinicauda
TATATAAATAAATATATATTTATATATAATATATATATATATATATATATATATATATATATATATATATATATATATATATAAATATATATATAAATATATGTCCTTACTTCACTCCGCATTCTCTACAGGTATAAACATAATAAAACATTAAATTGCATTATAGTGCACCGTGCCAGTTGACGCCAGGTTTATTTTTCCAATGAATCATATTTTTGAAACAATATAGATGTAACATCACATATTCTAATAACTTCTACAAACTTCTGTACTGATATAGCAGTGTATATTTAAAACAAAATGAACAAACTTTCAAATTAACTTATAAGCCTCCTCTGCCGCCCAGGAAAAACCATAGATAAAAAACAAAATCTCAAGTTTTGAAAAAACTATGGAAACCTGTGTATCCACGGCAATAATGCAGAGTAACTCAAATTTGAGTGGTGGAACCTCACTCTTGTACTACTAATAAATAATAATAATAATATTAATAATAAATTCGACTTGCTCTGGCTAGCGTGCGCTAGAAAGTGACCACTTACTAAATACCTCTTCAAACATCGAATAAGTTTCACCCAACACTAAATTCTCATTGGCCACTGCCTACATAACAACTGAACTTAAGTAACAACACACTTAAGATCTGCTTACATGTCGTTAGGACAATTATTTTTCGCTATACTTCGTAACGCGAAAAAATTCTAGTCCTCACTTCACTCCGCATTCTCTACAGGTATAAACATAATAAAACATTAAATTGCATTATAGCGCACCGTGCCGGATGACCCTAGATAATACCAAAGAAAGGGAGAGAAGGAAAGAAATGGAGAGAAAGAAATAAATGTTCCGATTGAATGATTTACACATTTAACCTCTTGTTGAAGCCTTTGGCAAACATGTTTACTTGAAACAGACTACCAACACTCATGTCTATGAAGACACCTATCATTGACGTTATCGTTTGCGATGTTTGAACTTGTAGTCACAGTTTTAACAAAAAATTCTGTTTGGTTACATTACAGGAGCTTTTAAAAAACTTGAGATAAATCGATCAAAGGACAAAATCATTCCAGCTTTCTCTGTATCAAGCAAAATACATCAAATATGGAAAAGCATTTGTGACAACTTCCGATATCAAAAACTTCACAGTATTGGTGATTTTTCATTTTTTTTTTCCGTTCAACTCAGAAATCTTCAAATTACAATAAACTTAATTCCCCAAATCTCAGATAAGAAAACCTTAATGATCTATCAAAATAATAAATTAGTTTTTCAATACAGGAAAATATAATCCGCACGGATCCTGCCACACCATATTATCAAAAAGATCCTTTGTATGCACCGATCTACCAGCTTAATGCTTCACAGGTGCTTGCAAAGATTTAACAAGTGAATTTTCCGTTGGATCTATGTAACCCCTCATTTCATGCATGCACGTTATGGCATAAATAGCTTGATCACTGGAGATTACTAAAGCACCGGAATCTAATAAAAGCGTCATAAATAAAGCAACATAGAATGGCATTTCGCTTTGCTCGTGACCATTATTGTAGGTTTCTCTTTGTTGAAAGACAAGTTGGTAGGCCTTGTCGGTGCTGTCATTCATCGATGATAGAAGATGCCCATGACAACTGAGGTCCCCCAATTTCCTGTCCAAATTAGATGCCACCGTTAAAGACGACTGCTGGCATTTCATTGCATTCACGATCCTGGAAAGCAGATTCCAAAAATAAAACATTGTACATATATACTTATAATTTCAAAAACCTTTACCTTCTATATCAAAGTTAAATTTCAGCGAAAAATCCCATTCCATTTTTTTTTTTTTTTTTTTTTTTTTATCTTTGCCGTGTGTAATAAACCTTTTGTTACGTAAACACTCAAAGTTTAACAATAAAGTTTCCCTCGGTAATATCAACAGTCAAGATGGAGAGGACTTTCACTCTGGAATAATCTACTCAAGAATTTTTACCTCCATTTTATTAATAACCTTTGGTATAAAACACCAAACCTCAAGTTAAAGCATCAATTCCCTCTGTACCGGGACACCAATATTAGAGATTTAAAAACCTCAACATATTTTTAAAAGTAGAAAAACAGTCTTAAGAATGAATAACTCTCACAAGTCCATAACTCTGAAAAATGTAAGCAAGAATTTACCATTCATCCATGTTAGTTGACAACACTTCAAAAAATCCGCTCTTTTGTACTCTTTCTGGGCTAACATACATTGATGACCTGAACAGTGTATTCAGTATAAGTTTAAATTCTTTGGTTTTCTATGATTTCCAAATCTGGCTTTTTGCTACCTACTTGCATTAAAATCGAAATTTTTTTATCTGGAACAACGTTCAAACATTGCCAAAGTAATTTACATAATTCTGTCGACTGCCTCCTGCTCCTTCATGTTTAATTTTAAAGATTCATTTGCTGTCCAGTTTCCAACCACTCTTTTCATGATAAAAAAAAAATGCGCTGTATTCATCGCTAAAAACTTCAGAATTACTCCAAACCTACTACTGAGGTGTCACAACATAAAAATTTCCCAACACCAGAGGCGTCACAATATAACTATTAAATCTGAGGAGTCACAATATAGTGGTAAATTTCCTATGTCTGAAGCGTCGCAATATAGCGGTAAATTTCCTATGAGGCGTCGCAATATATTGATAAGATTGCCTACATCCGAGGCTTCGCAATGTGATAAATTGCCTACATCTGATGCGTCACAATATAGTAATTAACTGCCTACATCTTAGGCGTCACAATAGAGTGATAAACTGCCTACATCTGAGGCGTCACAATATAGTGCTAAACTGCCTACATCTGAGGCGTCACAATATAGCGCTAAACTGCCTACATCTGAGGCATCACAATATAGTGCTAAGCTGCTACAGTACATCTGAGGGGTCACAATATAGTGATAAACTGCCTACATCTTAGGCGTCACAATATAGTGATAAACTGCCTACACCTTAGGTGTCACAATATAGTGATAAACTGCCTACATCTTAGGCGTCACAATGAAGTAATAGGTTAAATAAGTCTGATGCAAGTATATAGTTAAAGTAACGACCAAAATAAAAAGAATGAATTTCTGCGTCAAAACGTGATCTCAAGTAGAGCATCTGATATTTCCCCATTAAGTTCCCAACTAGCTTTGCTCATTATGTAAAAATACAGAAATACTTTATCTTTTTCATTTTAACAATACATCTCACGACAAATTTCGTGGAAATTTTGTAACAGACAATTCTGTCCGAAAGATATTCGTTAAAATAACGTTTTTGTTAATTCAGAAGGTTTGGCATCTAAACAAGGTCTTTAACGACATAGTTTATCCTAATACTGTAGTTACGAAATTTGCCTTCAGTATTCGTCCACTGTAAACCTTTCCAAATATAATTTAGAGTCTGAAAACCAATTATACTTTCTTGTAAATAAATCCAAATCTTGAAGCTTTTAAAGTAAATAGCTAGCATCCAATGCCCCTTCAAAACAACCATCCGCAGCTATGCTATCATCTAAAAATACTTAAATTTTCACTTCCATAGATCTCCAATATCTAACAGACTTAAGAACTTTAGTAAAGATGTACCGCCGCTTTCAAAAATATCTAAAGATAATCCATTATAAAAACTTTTTAAATTTTTCCCCAATGAAAAAGATATTGGCAACGTTTTAATAGATTTCTATGCGATAAGCAGACTGTAGACTGATTAAATCCTTAAAAAGTTTGTAATAAAAAACCAGCCTTTGCTTACCATTTCCATTCTTGGTCACCGTCAAAGGAATTATTTCTTAGTTTTTCTGATACCAGTGTCACCCATTCTCTTTTTATAAATTCTGATTTGTCCCTTTCTGACCTATTGTTACCCAATCCAACAACCACAGTAACGGTTTTGAAATTGAATTTTGTGATCGCCCTTTTAGACGTCAATGACTATCTTACCGGACCCAATCTAATTCTGTTCAATGTATTGTGAATAACAACAACCAACAGGCGATTAAAAACAATAAAATAAAAAAAAAACATTGTTCCAATTTCCTTGTACCAACTGCTAAGTATACAAAATAAAAACAGCTATATTTTCACTTATCTTTCGACGTCTTTCTTGGTACATTCCCGGCTCCAATGTCAACTCTCGGCCTTTATTGAGCTCTAGACCTCTTCCATCAAAGTTGATATGAATCCACACTTTCCCTCGATCTTTAACTAGCTTGACACTTTCGGCGATGCTGCTCTTTGCGTACTAACTCGTTTCTGCTGCAGTTTTAGATGTTCCTTGTCCTCCATGTTGATAAACAATCGCATCTAATGCTAACATTTTCGTATCAGTTTCCTCAAAATAACGCGATGCTCATTTAAATGGTTTTCCATCATACTTTTACAAGGTGCAGATACTTGTTGAATATTCTGCTGGAAATCGGATAATAGATTGTCCATCACTTCTTGAAACGGTTTCAGCATTCTGATTGCTAGCGTGAAAACACTATTCACATCTGAAGCTGTATTTGACCCTGCCTGGCGTCCTGGCAAATAAATTCGACTTGCTCTGGCTAGCGTGCGCTAAAAAATGACCACTTACTAAATACCTCTTCAAACATCGAATAAGTTTCACCCAACACTAAATTCTCATTGGCCACTGCCTACATAACAACTGAACTTAAGTAACAACACACTTAAGATCTGCTTACATGTCGTTAGGACAATTATTTTTCGCTATACTTCGTAACGCGAAAAAATTCTAATATATACAGTATATATATATATATATATATATATATATATATATATATATATATATATATATATATATATATATATATATATATATGTATGTATATATATATATATATATATATATATATATATATATTATATATATATATATGTATATATATATATATATATATATATATATATATATATATATATATATATATATATATATATATATATGTATATATGTATATATATATATATATATATATATATATATATATGTATGTATACGTATATATATATATATATATATATATATATATATATATATATATATATATATATATATATATATATATTTATATGTACGTATATATATATATATATATATATATATATATATATATATATATATATATATATATACATATATACCAAATGAGTGGCGTGGGAGTATATTGATCCCAATCTTCAAAGGGAAAGGCGATGTCCAAGAGTTTGGGAATTACAGAGGTATTAAATTGATGTCCCACACTTTGAAGATACTGGAAAGGATGATAGATGCCAGACTAAGAGAAGAAGTAGAAATAGGTAAAGAGCAGATGGGATTCATGAAGGGGAGGGGAACAACAGATGGTGTATTTTGTCTGAGGCAACTAATGGAGAAATTCTGGGAAAAGCAAAGAGACCTGCATGTGGTATTCATTGACCTTGAAAAGGCTTATGACCGAGTCCCAAGACAAGAGGTATGGAGGAGTCTGAGGGAGAGGAGGGTGCCAGAGAAGTACGTTCGACTGATACAAGAGATGTACCGTAGTGTATTTACTAGAGTGAGGAGGAGTGCTGGGGAGACAGAGGGTTTTGAGGTGAGAGTAGGATTACACCAAGGGTCAGCTCTGAGCCCATTTATCTTTAACATAGTGATGGACGTTTTAATAGAAGAGGTAAGGGAGGCAGTGTCATGGAATATATTGTATGCAGATGATATTGTGCTGTGCGCAGAGAGCAGGGAAGATCTGGAAATGAAATTGGAAAGGTGGAGGCAAGTACTGGAGGACAGAGGAATGAAAATAAGTAGATCTAAGACAGAATATATGTGTACCACCAGTGAGGGGGGTGATAGAGAAAGTATTCATCTTAGGGAAGAACAGATAAAGAGAGTTGATAAGTTTAAGTATTTGGGATCCTTTGTTAACGCTGGAGGAGGTAAGGAAGATGAAGTTAAACATCGGGTACAGGCAGGCTGGAACAACCGGAGAGCAGCCTCAGGAGTTCTTTGTGACAAAAGAATACCACTGAGGTTAAAAGGAAAATTCCATAAGACAGTGGTAAGAACAGCAATGCTGTATGGAACGGAAACAGCAAGCATGAGGAAGACAGAGAAGAAGATGGATGTGGCAGAAATGAGAATGCTTAGGTGGATGTCTGGGGTGACAAGAGAGGATTGGATAAAAAATGACTACATAAGGTGGTCGACAAAGGTGGTGGAAATATCAAAGAACGTGCAGGAAGGGAGGCTGAGATGGTATGGACACCTGATGAGGAGAGATGAGAACCACGTTGGGAGACATACTATGGAGATGGAGGTTCAGGGAAGAAGAAGAAGAGGGAGACCAAGAAAGATATGGAGGGACTGTGTGAGAGGAGACTTACAGGAGAAGGGGATTGGTGAGGCAGAAGCGCAGGATAGAAAAAGATGGAAACGGCTCATCCGCAACGGCGACCCCATATAAAAATGGGAACCAGCTGGGAAGAAGAATAATGTTGTAGAAGGGTGGCACAGGAGTTTCTTAGCGAATGTTGGTTGTTGTCATCCAAATATTTGAAAGTTCTTAACATGCATTAAAAGAGAACATTCATTGCAACAAATACATATGGTTCAATCTTTGGCAGGTTATCATGGACAGCCATCTCGAAAGAAATATTTAGATGTTGCAAACCGTATTATTTCAGTCACTAAAAACTATGAAAATAGAGATATAGTACAATACCTACGAAGTATTGCATATAATTTGCATTTTTAAACTTTTCATTTTAATATTTTTATGACTTTTCAACTTTCTTTTAAGAATATTGTATGTAAATGTATCTATATACATTAAAATTATTTTAAATGAGGTTATATTAGTTTTATTTCAATTATTTTAAACTATTTATAAAATGAGTTGTCCAGGGGGGTAGCTGTCCTAGGGGATAATTGTCCTAGGGGTAATTGTCCTCGGGGGTAACTATCCAAGGGGGGTAATTGTCCACGGGGGTAATTGTCCTAGACCCTATATATATATATATATATATATATATATATATATATATATATATATATATATATATATATATATATATATATATATACATATATGGTTCTAGGACAGTTTGATACTGGACATTTCGATACTGGACATTTTGATACCGGACATTTCGATACTGGACATTTCGCTACTGGACATTTTGTGACTAGGATTTTTCGTTACCGGTCATTTTGATACCACTATATACTGTATATATAAGGCATGAAACGAAATTATAACTATAAGTAAAGAGTTAAAAGTACAAAAAAAAAAACTATAAAGACTAAAAGGATTTATTTTGTAAAAAAGATACAAGTATAAATAAAAATAAGACAAGCAACAATAATATCTAGTTAAAATGTTTAATGTTATGAGCAATGCCACGAAGATATTGGATTTTATTTGCAGGGTCATACTGTTCTAGCAATTTTCTGATACGCTGATTGGCGTTCTTGCATTTTTTTTTGGAGGTTACGCTGTCTCCAC
>NC_090748.1:34842441-34847441 GCF_036898095.1 Palaemon carinicauda
GACAAAGACGATGATATTGATTTGTTCTCAGATAGAGACGGAGACTAAAAAAATGCCTGGGCATTAACTTTACTCTTTCTATCAGTCAAACATGATGACATATATTTCATGTAAGTCACCACCTTTCTCCTTTCATCAACTTTTCATAGTAACATTTATTTTTTCTAATTTGTGAAAAGCTATTTCTCAGTGCTGTTTATAGTAGTTTATACAGAGCAGTCACTAAGGGTTATATTAATCAAATTTATCAGAATATAATAGGGGGTTACCTACAATAAACCTTGACTCCCCTGAAGACCGACTCAGGTATAAGGGCTATGCCAACATCAAGGGCCGGTTGAAAAATAATAAGTAGAATAAAAAAATAAATAAACATATGGTATCAAACACCACACACATTCGAGTCCCCTTATGGGGTCAGTGCCGTCAGTGCACAGTAGGGATTAATAAAGGGTATTATACAGTAGATGGAAGATCTAATTCAATGTTATTATTCTTAAATTATTTTCATTTGATTGTTTGTTAGTTCTCTTGTAGTTCATTCCTTTGTTTCCTCTCCTCACTGGGCTACTTTCCCTGTTGGAGTCCTTGTTCTTATAGCATGCTGCTTTTCCTATTAGGGTTGTCACACTAGCTACTCCCCATATACACTCTACATAATTTCTGTTCTTGTTGCAGTTCACCTATCCAACTGTCCTCCGCTGAATGACCCTCTTGTTCCCGTGCTTGGAACAATCGTAAATCCAATATTCAATTAAATTCAGCCCAGTCCCTATGGGGTGTCACAAGTTTTCATGGAAGGGGATAAATACTGTATCTGCGATATTAGACAAATTAAGATTTGGTTTTTCATTTCCTATGGATACACCTCCCATGCTCATACCCAATGATATACAGTATGATGGTGTACAATTGCCCATTGATGGGAAAAAATATATTAGGATTTGCTCTCTATATTTCATATTAGGCAAACGTTTTAGATTTACGGGGCAAAAAAAAAAAGGTTGTCTTTGTTTTAAGCACAAATTACAAAACACCCCTTTCCTGTCACCATAGGTACAATGCATGCGACATTGTCAACATTTCCAGAGACTTACACAATCACAGATGAGAGAGAGAGAGAGAGAGAGAGAGAGAGAGAGAGAGAGAGAGAGAGAGAGAGAGAGAGATGAGCAGTTCAATATATTAATAAATCAGTAAAAGGGCAGAAAATAACCGAGGTATATTCATTAATGTAAATTATTAGATAAAGGAAAAAATAACTAAAAACTAGCCGCAACTTGGGAGGGATTTTGTTTATGAGAGCGGCCTTGTCGCTCACTATCACGCAATTCATTGTAATGTTGCTATATTTAACAGCATATTTGAAAAGGCTACATGAAAGCTGTGTCTTTTCCATTATAGATATTACCATGAAGTTTAGCAGGAACAGAGTTACTATGTTTCAAATCAATCACTGAAATTTTCATTTGGATATGTGGATTATTCTAGGAACATTTTACTTCACCGCCAAAAAATAACCATTTTGCCATATCGAAATAAACGTTTGCTCTTACTTTTCTATGGCAGATATCAACATGATACTTGACGTGGACAAAATATATATCCATCCCGTAATTCTCTGAAAGTTTTATTTAGAAGTGTGAGGTATTTTACGATTAATTTACGGCATCGCCGAAAATCGTCCTCCCACGGATATCGAACAATTACTACTGTGACTTTTTTATAGTAGGTATCAATATGAAAATTGTTATGAATATAATTCATAAAAAACCCATCAAACCCAGTGAAAGCCATTAGGATATCTGTAAAACTCTAGGAGTAGATTGCTACTTCAAACTGATTTGTTAGCTAAAAGTCGTCACTAACAAACAAAAGTGACAGCAAGGGCAGGCCTATAGCAGGTGTTAACATGAAAATTGTCAAAACCAAATTTTATATATATCTAAATATTCCCTTAAAATTTCATTCGAATATATTTATTGATATAGGAGTTATTGACCCTTCCGCCGAAAATATCAGATGGCCCCTCGCCCCCCTCCGTCGCTAATATAAAAGGAAAGGACTGGGTCATGGGTTGGGTGAGATTCGTTCACGAAAATTTTGGCATTCTAATTAAGGTCACTTATTTCGGTATCGCCAATAACTTAAAACTGAAGCAAATTTCAGCGAGAGAGAGAGAGAGAGAGAGAGAGAGAGAGAGAGAGAGAGAGAGAGAGAGAGAGAGAGAGAGAAGTAAAGGGGGGGGGTGTTTGGTAATGGTCGAGGTGGAGAGATAGGGTAAGCGGATCTTTTTTATAATCTTGTGTTCGTATCAGTTTTCTTGATAATCAATTTTTGACTCTTGATACAAGGACAAGTGTCTTTATTCTTCATAAATTAGTTCCCAAAAACGTGTTTGCTCTATCTGTAAAACTCACAGTAGTGTCCCCATATAACTTGAATTAAATCCTCTTAGGTAACATCAATTTGATGAGGATGACAGATCCAACGTATCCAAACCTAATACCTTATCTGGATGAATGCTTGGATTCCTCTGAAAATCCCCACCCCCATCCACTCCCCCAAAGCCTGATAATGAGGGACAGAAATCATGAAAAAATAAAGGATGTATTTCAAACTAACATATTAGACTTGTTCCTATTCATTATATTAGGAGGAGACACAAAATATGGGTAATTAATAATGGGAGTTGTTAAAGTTTTAATTAGCTTTAATCTGTAAGTAACAAAAACTATGAACGGTACGTATCATGTAAGTTACAAAATATCTTATGTTTCGATATTGTGCAACCATGGTATAACCACATCTACTGATATAGACCCACCCTTATTTATTACCACTTTCTCCAATAATACTGATAACTTTGGGAAATGAATCAAATAAAACAGGAAGAGATTTTGTGACTGTGCTATGAACTTGAAACAAAAGAGAAATAGTTATAAAACGGGATTTAGAGGTTTGTAAGTGATCCAGCCAAAAAGAAAAAAAAAATGTATGAATGCAAAAAAATCAAAGGACTAATGAAAAGGCTTAAAAATAGAAGAAAAATATAAGAAAAAATTCGAAACAGGTTGCTGTAAGAATGGAATTCCTGCTAATGAAGGTTTTTTTTTTAATTGGTTATCCATCGTTGACTATTAGGTGATTGCAAGAGAAAACCCGATTCTAAAACTACGAAAATGTGCTGGAAATGGATTCTAGAATATGTTAGGAAAGATATAAACACATTAAAAAAGTGAGTGAACATAATTCATTCAATTGTCGTGATTGTATTTCATGAAATATGGGATTATAGGATACATCTATTGAAAAGAAGAGGAAGAGCAGACAAATTCAAGCAGGAACACTAATTATTATCGTTATTATTATTATTATCATTATTATTATTATTATTATTATTATTATTATTATTATTATTATTATTATTAATATAATTATTATTATTATTATTATTATTATTATTATTATTATTATTACTTGCTAGGCTACAACACTAGTTGGAAAAGTAGGATGCTATAAGCCCAGGGGCTCCAACAGGGAAAAGAGCCCAGTGAGGAAAGGAAACAAGGAAAAGTAAAATATTTTAAGAACAGTGACAACATTAAAATAAACATTTCCTATATAAACTATAAAAACTTTAACAAAACAAGGGGAAGAAAAATAAGATAGAATAGTGTGTCAGAGTGTACCCTCAAGCAAGAGAACTCTAACTCAAGACAGTGGAAGGCCATGGTACAGAGGCTATGGCACTTCCCAAGACTAGAGAACAATGGTTTGATTTTGGAGTGTCCTTCTCCTAGAAGAGCTGCTTACTATAGCTAAAGAGCCTCTTCTACCCTTACCAAGAGGAAAGTGGTCACTGAATGATTACAGTGCAGTAGATAACCCCTTGAGAGAAGAAGAATTTTTTGGTGATCTTTGTAATATCAGGTGTATGTGGACAGAGAAGAATATGTAAAGAATAGGCCAGACTATTCTGTGTATGCGTAGGCGAAAGGAAAATGAACCGTACCTACAGAGAATTATCCAATGTTCAGTAGTACTGTCTGGCAAGTCATAGGACCCATAACTCTCTAGCGGTAGTATTTCAACAGGTAGCTGGTACCCTAGACAACCTACTACCTATTGTATTGCGAGCAGAATGTCTGTTAGAGGTGAAGCAGGAGACGAAAAGCAAATGACTTCAAGAAGGAATACTAATGCAAGCAGAATGGTAGCTAGACGTGAGCAGAAGACGAAAAGCAGATGAATTTAAGACGGAACACTAATGCAAGCAGAATAGCAACTAGACGTGAGCAGAAGTAAAAGAGCAGAGGAATTTTACAAGGTATACTAATGCAAGCAGAATGGCAGCTACTCGACCATAAGATGAAGGGCAGATGAATTTGAAAAAAAAGACTTCTGCAAACTGAATAGCAACAAGACGTGAAGCACAGGATAGGGACTAAATAAATTCTCGCCTTGAAAATAGTCATCAAACAATAGTAGCTATAAGAAGTCAGAAACCTCTCCCCCCCCACAAAAAAAAAAAATAAAATGAGTCGACTTCTGGATAACCAACAAAGAAATATTGTCCATCGAAACCAAGAGACATCGGAAGGAGCAGAGAATAGTTTCCATGTTGATAGAGTCAGATATGCAGAAACCAGAGAATTTTTTTTTTGATGTTGTAAAAAGGCGTCTTGGTGCTGCCACTTATAATCCAAGATAACCCTATTAAACGAAAAACACAATAAAAATTGGCTTAAGGTTAAAATAATGTAATCACTGGGAACTTAGGAATGGAAAAATTAACCTACTAAATTGTGTTGCAGTGGAAGGAATATTTGACTGCCTTTATTACTTGAAACTTCCAAATATCCGAAAAAAACCTTATCAATGGAACATCCCACTACTCAAAACATTTTCGAAAACATACTACTATACAATAATGCTTTCTAGATGACTTCATTTGGAGAAAACTTTGAGAATGAGGAGGGATTTTTTACCATATACAA
>NC_090748.1:34852441-34867441 GCF_036898095.1 Palaemon carinicauda
ACTACTTGCCAATTCCTTACGGTAACATGACTAAGCAAGAAAATGTAATGCAAATAAAAAGGGGCACTCGCGGAAAAATGGCCAACATTCTAATATACGGCATTTCAGAAAAAAAAAAAATTTCAGCCACATACTAGGCAAACCATCAAGGCACATTTTCCGACAAATAAACATCTAAATGAATCATTACTCTGTGATAGTTCCTTAGTACGTAATAATTTTTAAATAAATGGGAAAAAACGAAAAAATGGCAATCACCGGAAAATCGAACACATACCTATATATACGCCATATCTGGTTAAAAAAATATAGGCATGGGTAGCCAGATCATCTAGAAACACTTTCCAACACTATAGAAATATAAGTTTCGCGACACTACTTGCCAATTCCTTACGGTAACATGACTAAGCAAAAAAATGCAAAACAAAAAAAAAGGACCACTCGCGGAAACATGGCTAACATTCTAATATACGGCATTTCAGAAAAAAAAAAATTCAGCCACGTGCTGGGCAAACCATCAAGGCACATTTTCCGACAAATAAACATCTAAATGAATCATTACTCTGTGATAGTTCCTTAGTACGTAGTAATTTTGAAAGAAATGGGAAGAAACGAAAAAATGGCAATCACAGGAAAATCGAACACATACCTATATATACGCCATATCTGGCTAAAAAAAAAGATAGGCATGGGTAGCCAGATCATCTAGAAACACTTTCCAACACCAAAAAACTATAAGTTTTGCGACACTACTTGCCAATTCCTTACGGTAACATGACTAAGCAAAAAAATGCAAAACAAATAAAAAGGGGCACTCGCGGAAAAATGGCCATTCTAATATACGGCATTTCAGAAAAAAAAATTTCAGCCACGTGCTAGGCAAACCATCAAGGCACATTTTCCGACAAATGAACATATAAAGGAATCATTACTCTGTGATAGTTCCTTAGTAGCCTACGTAGTAATTTTGAAAGAAATTGGAAAAAACGAAAAATGGCAATCACAGGAAAATCGAACACATACCTATATATACGCCATATCTGGCTAAAAAAAAGATAGGCATGGGTAGCCAGATCATCTAGAAACACTTTCCAACACTATAAAAATATAAGTTTTGCGACACTTCTTGCCAATTCCTTACGGTAACATGACTAAGTAAAAAAATGCAAAACAAATAAAAAGGGGCACTCGCGGAAAAATGGCCAACATTTTATTATACGCATTTCAGAAAAAAAAATTTCAGCCACGTGCTAGGCAAACCATCAAGGCACATTTTCCGACAAATAAACATCTAAATGATTCATTACTCTGTGATAGTTCCTTAGTACGTAGTAATTTTGAAAGAAATGGGGAAAAACGAAAAAATGGCAATCACCGGAAAATCGAACACATACCTATATATACGCTATATCTGGCTAAAAAAAAGATAGGCATGGGTAGCCAGATCATCTAACAACACTTTCCAACACTATAATAATATAAGTTTTGCGACACTACTTGCCAATTCCTTACGGTAACATGACTAAGCAAAAAAATGCAAAACAAATAAAAAGGGGCACTCGCGGAAAAATGCCCAACATTCTAATATACGGCATCTCAGATAAAAAAAAAGACATGCACGTGTTAGCCCAACCATCAAGGCACACTTTCTAACACATAAACATGAAAAAAAAATCATTAATATACGGCAATTCCTTACTACGTAGTAAATTTTTACAAATATTGAAAAAAAAACAAAAATTGGCAACCGCAGTTAAATACCCCATATACCAATAACTACGTCGTATCTGACAAAAACAAAGTCACGCATGGGTAGCCAAATCATCTAGACACACTTTCCAACACTAAAAAAGCAAAAGTTTTACGACACTATTTGGCAATATCTTACGGAAAAATTACTTGGCCAAAAAATGAAAAAAAATTAAAAAGGGGCACTCGCGGTAAAATGGTCCTCGTGGTGATGAACGACATTTTAACTAAAAAAAAAATCATGCACATGGTAGCCAAACAATCCACCAAGACTTTCCACAACTGATAACCTATAAAGGTTGCACCATTCTACGACAATTTCATAATACGTAATAACTTTGATAATTATGCAAATTACCTTAGAAGGGTAAACTCGGTCGCGCTCGACCCCGGCGCGTCTCAGAAATCGGGGAAGGAGTACAGCTACAGCAATGCACATCTGGACACTACTAGAGCGTGTAGGCGAGACACCTACTGCATGTCGATCACCCACAAATTCAGTCACGGGGGTGAGTCACGTGAGAAAAACCTCTTTTTTTTTGACGCTCGGGGTCGCGGACGACCCACCGTACCGTTCCAGGGTTAAACAGCAATATCACCAAGATGATGATTTTAGTTTCAAAGTGAGAACTTTATCCGCACTTGCTTTCCTTCCCATTGACGATGTAATTGATGGCTTCGAGGAATTAACTGATGGTGACGATTTTCCCCAAGAGCTTGTTTCATATTTCAAAACATATTATATTGGAGGAGTGAGAGGTCGTGGCCAACGAAGGCGAAGAGTCAAGCCAGTCTTCCCTATTCATTTATGGAATGTTTATGAACGCACTGAAAATGGTATGCCACGCGCCAATAACTATGTTGAAGGATTCCATAATGCACTAAGGACCTCCGTGACAAATGTACATCCTAATATTTGATCCCTTATAACTGCTTTAAAACGTGAAGAGTCTCTCAGTGCAACAAGAATTGCACATCTCAATCGTGGAGACAGCGTAACCTCCAAAAAAAAAACAAGGACGCCGATCAGCGTATCAGAAAATTGCTAAAACAGTATGACCCGGAGTGATAATTTCCCAGAACGTGATAAAAAAGCAATTGCCCGTAACCTCATTCGCAGATTAGTAAAGCTGTAATTATGTGATTATTGGTTCGGTGACAATCACTCGTTAGAAGACGTAGTGATGGTGATACAAAACATTCTAGACAGTTTACTAGAAGAAAAAATGACTGAGTATAACTGCCCTGATTCAGAGGAGAAGGCAGCCATGAGAGACACTCACCAACACCCAAAGCGGGAGAGGGGAGAACGCAGTCAGCAGGTGAAAAAAGTCTTCAGATGCTGGCAGTGTGGGGGAGAAGGGAACCGACGAGTGGACTGCCCCACCCAAGGATCACCCTACTTTTACACTTGCCTGGCCTATGGTCATCTATCTCGAGAGTGCCCAGCAAAAAACGCTGAGGGCAGGCGGGCTTTGGCTCAAGCACATCAATCCCGCCAAGCATCCAAGGAAAAACATCGATGACCCCCACCCCCATTACATCAGAAGCAGCAACCGAGGCGGTGATGAGAGTGACTACGACGAACTTGGTAGAGATGGCACTGGGACCTCCATCAGTACCCCCAACTTCACCCCCACAGCACTAGGGACAGGAACATCGGGCAGTGGCATTGCAAGAGAGGTCGTTGGCACGTGCCCCATATATCCTAATGGGTGGCTAGGAGTGTTAGCAGTTAGGATTGCCTTACCAGATAAGTCCATTCGAGCGCTGATCGACGCAGGAGCCAGCATTTCGCTGACTGAAAAAAGATTCTCCTCAAACCCACTTCAGTCAGTGTTTCCCTCATCGTCGACATGCCAGGAGGAAATAAAATACACGCAAGGCATACAACGATTGTCAACTCTTGGTGGGATCTGTGAAGTTTACACATGATTTATTTGTCTTGCCAACCTTGGGAATTCCAGGAATAAAGGTTATATTAAGAATTTTTTTTAGCAGTAGTAATCAAATATGCATTTATGCGGAAAAAGATACAATAACAGTAAAAGCAGGAGGGTGCATTTTGCTGATAGAAAGTCATGAGAGAGTAAGTGCTCGTGCGGGCACGGAGAGACGAATAAGTGCTGTGCCTGAAAAAGGAGAATTGTTGTCTCCCTAAACATATATGAGCATATCAGTGACCCCGTGTCAGCCTCTCCAGGAAGGAACCAAGGTCGTTGTTAAACCCCATGACAATTGGCCGCACGTAGTCTTAGAGGGCTTATCAGAAATAAAAACAACAGAGCTGATATAACGATAGTTAATATGTCAAATAAAACACAAACACGTTTACTTGAAACAAAACCACAGAAAAGGAACATAAATATACAGAATTACCACCAACATATATCCCTAGCAACAGATTGTCTAAAATACGAAACTTGGCCAATTACGATTTTTTTCGTGGAAAGAGTTCAATAGACAAAATTTTTGAGAAACGGAAAAATCTTGAGAGGTTTGGACACACTTTGCAGGTCCACTTTACAAGGATGATATTTTCATTTTATAATATATGTAGCTTGGCTAGTATCAATAATAATAATAATAATAATAATAATAATAATAATAATGATAATAATAATAATAATAATAATAATAATAATAATAATAATAATAATAATAATAATAATACTAAGAGAATGAGATTATCACTGGAGATATAGGTATGTGCCAGAATCTTGATTGCATATGCTTTCAAACTCCATAAATTTGTTTCAATTTATTTATTTTCTGTAAAGTAGTCATACCAGAAAAGAATATAATACATAAACCTCCATTATAATTATTTTTTCCGATATGTTACGATTTTACTATAAAGTAATTTATTTCTTTCATTACTATCACTGATAAACTCTGTATCCATTACAATAAAATATTATCATTATATCATGAATATCATTTGATTACTATATTCTCACTTTCGTATGCTTGACAATTGAATTTATAACCTCAAAATAACTTTGTATTTTTATTCTTATTTATAGTTCTACTCTTGTACTTCTTACATATACCTTTTAAGAAGAAAAATATTTCATGAAATTTCATTTGGCACAATGTCACTGTATCAGAAGTTCATCAGTTCAGATGTGGATTGTAAACGTACCAAGAACCTCACAGACACTTTCATCGTTATTTTATCATCGTTCTATCGTCTATAAAAACACTCGATGTATGCAAAATACTATATATTTCGTGCAGAATTTGTGCTTGTGACTCCTACAATTACATCTACTCACTTTTGCAACCCAGTTGGCGTGTTTAAGTAGCCATTTTCTTCAATTTACCCTCAGTTCTGTTGATTGAAAACCACAGACTAACAAATTCATCGAAGATCCCTGTGTTGTAGCTGCTCTTATAACAGCCAAGTTCACTTGAATTAAGCGAATTAGTTTAATTTTAAATAAAAAAGCAAGAAAACATCTTTTTTTTTAAATTTCCAAATGAAGGGCTCAGTTTTTCCGGTGTGCTCTCATGAATCCCACTATATTGGAAATTATCTTCTTATGCAGACACCAAAAGAATCAGTCACAGTATTATCTTTGTGAAATGTTCCAAAACATCGTCAAAACTGCCAACAGATTTTCCTCCATGGACGTACTGTTTCGCACAGCTCAAGTCCTGGTACTTAGGCCATAGTATTCATACGTTAGTTCATGTCCAAGAATTGCCCTATTGTAAGCATGCCCTGCTAGCATAATTATGCAAGTTTTTTTTTTCACTATCCACACCACTCTGATCCTTTAACCCAAAACAATCATTGATCAATAACTTTTATAAAATTCCGTTTTTTACTCAATCATTGTTATTAGGTTACAGTAAAAAGCTTGATAAAATGAAATAATAGTTTATATATGCCTTGGTTACTTTGAAATGGTTTTACATCAAACTGTGTGAATAGTGTTCGTGTCATCAATTACGGCTAGAATAATTGGCGTGTGACCAACAATGGTAGTTTCAGACTCTATAATCTGAATCCATGTAACCTAGGATCTGCTGTGCATTTGGTTACTGTTTCTAAGTAAGAACCAGGCTAAGCCTTAGCCCTAGATGACCCAAAAGTCCCATCGATAGGTTCAATTCAGTCTATAAGAAACAGTACTAAAACAGTAACAATTTTACCACGCAAATCATTTTCACGCAAGACTATTTAAATGGCCAAGGGGATGAGGTTAGAGCTAAAGGTATAGGTAGCAATGGGGGAGAGCTGAAAATGTATTTTCTAACATAAAATCATGTTCTGAGGTCTTGAAAATGTATAGATTTATTCTAAAGGAATATCGGTAAAAATATGATACTTTAATTTCTAGCCAAATACATAAACTATATATTTTTCCTACTCGCTATCTTGTGTTTTATGGATTTCTGACCTTGATTATTGGGGCAAACCACCCTTTCATGAGTTTTAAGACCCTCTTATGTAAAGACAATTATGGGAGACCCCAGTGGGAAACCAAGTTTCTATTATGGTGGGGAAATGTCATAAACGAGGGATTTGCAGCAATAATAATGGTCAGAAATGCAAAATAAGCCCAAGATAACCACTTGGAAAAATATATGGTTCATGTAAATGGTTGAAAACAGGCCAAGACGTGATCATTTAACTTTGAGGTTTGTAAAAGGGTACTGAACCTAACAAACCCACCTAACCTAACCTAGTATTTCCCAGGTCACAACCCATAGCCTGGACCCCCCTTCACAGGTCACAACCCCTAGCCGGGGACAAGCCCCCCAGACGCCCTTCCCAGGTCACAAACACTAGCAGGGGAGCAAGCCCCCAGGACCCCCTTTCCCAGGTCACAATTGCTAGCCGGACACCCCATTCCCAGGTCACAAACAAAAAGTAAATTACAAATAAATCCTTAGATTATGATATAGCAAATCACAAACAAATCCTTCTATTATGAAGAAGTAAATCACAACTAATTCCTTACCTTATGATTAACATCGTTGCCTTTTTTGTTTTCTTGGCAATCATTACAAAAGCTTTGCAGCAGAAATGTGCTGGCCTTCCCTGAAAATTAAGTCAGAATCGGATCTTTGAGGCCTTATTTCACTGTTATTTTTTAATATCACATGAGTAACAATAGCTTTACACTGAACTGAGAGCATTTCCATCATAATCAATTGCCGATATAAAACGGATTTTGAGCGAAGCGAAAAATCTATTTTTGGGTGAGATAGCCATGGCGTCCTGATGGAAGGTTCCTTTTTGGTAGCTTCCTTGGGTATAAAACTACTAAGATATTCCCAGAGAATTTAACCACAGGTTATCACAGAATTCTAACTTCTGGAGCGAGTATCCCAAAGGTTTCCCTTTAAGACATCGTATATCAACAGGGGACGCATGTCTGAACGCGCCACATAGCTATCTTCACCCCGAACAGAGTTAATGCTTCGGTGTGTAAGGGTTGAGAATAGCTGGGAGCCGCTCCACAGCCAATCTCACTCGTGGCTACTACTGATACTCGAGACGTAAACAAACGGGCGCCATTGCTCAAATGACGTCACGCCCGTCTTCATCCTGAAGCCAGTTGCTTGCCCATCACCATGATACAGTAGAACAGGGTGGGATCTAAAACTGGACGAAGTAGCAGGGAGGGTCCATCAGGACGCCATGGCTATCTCACCCAAATATAGATTTTTCGCTTCGCTCAAAATCCGTTTTTTGGGCTCAAGCCATGGCGTCCTGATGGAAGAATACCAGAGAATCAATGTATCGTGGTAGATTTTCCCCTAATAGTAAGTGCCAAGGCATTGACAAAACAGCATAGTAATCTTTGATAAAGGACCATAGGGAAGAAGCATCCTGCCCCCCTTGGCAGTGAAGTTCCCATGGGCCATGCCGACGTCAAAGTGGTATTGAAGGGCTATTTATCCTGATAGAAGAACTTGAAGAACTTGGAGATGAAGCCGAAGGTTTGGTATTTGTATAGGAACATTCTGAAAATTAGACCAGTGGTGGTTGGGCACTGTGTATTGAGAGTGATGGTTCATCTCCCGGGTATTAAAAGTAAGTATTCGTGTTGGAACCTTACATAATCAGAGTGAATATAAATTAAGAGTTAGCATCTTAATTTCTTCATAACCATAAGGAAAAGGGGGGATAATAAAACTATGACAGGCATGTATTTCATAGTAAGTAGGAGCTGATTGAGACGCACAGGTAATAAAATAGAAATTTTATTTCACAAATGCAGAAATTAAATAATTTACAGCAATAAGTAAAGTTCATTTACAGTAATTATAATGTACATAGTAATAAAGACTTGCTCTAGAATCTGAAAAGGAATTTCAAATTTATTAGTAGGCACTCGTTCTCGAGGAACGCAAGTCTTTGATTAAAAAACACATCATGCTCAGGGCATGCGGCACTTGTGTGACAACTATGACATTTCACCTGGGATAAGAACAGTTATAAAAGCACTAAGTGTTTTCGACATCACTATGAATCGCTCGAGGGTCAACATAGGCACCCGAAGAGTTAGAGTCCCAAGTAACTCACTGTTCTACGCAGAGTTAGGTGCAGGTTTCATAACACTACCTGCGGCTACCACAAAATGTTTGACTTCGTGCACTTGTTTCGCATAATGTTTAAAGAAAACTCGCGAGGACTTCCAATCCGTGAAGTTTTTAAGGCTTTCAAAGTCCATACTCTGAAAGAAATTCAGAGATGATGCCACTTTTCTAGGATCATGACCAGCGGGTGTACTGTTAGGATCCGCTCTGCGAATGAAGTAGGTGATTTTCGCTCTTAATTGTTTCAGTGACAGGTCGCTGCCCGATGTTTCTCCTTTGAAGAGTTGGCCTCCACCAAAGTTTGAAGTTCTGCGAAGATAGACCTTGAGGCTCTCTACTGGACATAGAGAGGCATCCTCCTTCAGGGGGCATATTCTCCAAGGGCCCCATCTTTTGGTGGGTAATTCATTTTTGGCGAGAAACGTCGGATCAGGGGAGAGGGTAACTTCTCCTGTATCGGTAAACAGGATGTGTCCATCCTCTCTTGATAATGCCACTATTTCGCTGACTCGAGCTCCTGAAGCGAGAGCAAAGAGAAATATAACTTTCTGAGTCAGATCCTTGAGAGGGCATGAATCATTGTCCAAGTTGGAGGCGAAATGGAGCACCTTGTCTAGTGACCAGGAGATCGGTTTCGGTGGGGGTGCTGGGCGTAGGCGAGCACATGCTTTCGGTAGTTTGTTGAAGATGTCGCTGGACAGATCAATTTGGAAAGCATATAGAATTGGTCTGGTCAAGGCCGATTTGCAGGTTGATATCGTATTGGCTGCTAATCCCTGTCCATGAAGGTGAATAAAGAAGGACATGCAGAAATCAATCGTGATTTCTTTAGGATTTTTTGTCTTGACGAAGGAGACCCATTTCCTCCAGGATGATTCATATTGCCGTCTTGTGGATTCGGTCTTGTATTCCTCTAGGAAGTCCAGACTTTTCTTCGAGATCCCAAACCTTTTCTTTGCGGCTAGGGAGAGAAAATCATGAGATGAAGGTCCTTGATTTTTGATGATGAAGCGAAGACAGTCGACTTCTGTACTTGTTGAGAGAGAACTGGGCCCGGGAGAGGGATCAGCTTGGGCTGCAGCTCCAGGACCAGGGGGTACCAGTTGCTCCGAGGCCACTTGGGAGCCACTAGGGCCGCTGTCCCTTTGAAGGTTCTCAGTTTGGAGAGGACTTTCAACAGAAGGTTGGTGGGGGGGAACAGGTAGATCTTGGACCATCTGTTCCAATCCAGTGACATGGCATCCACTGCTTCTGCTTTGGGGTCCTCGTACGGGGCCACATACCGAGGAAGTTGATTGTTGTCGCTCGTTGCAAAGAGATCTATCTGAAGTTCTGGGACTTGGTGAGAGATGAAGGAGAACGATCTTGCGTCTAGAGACCATTCCGACTCTATCGGGTTTGTCCGAGATAGAGCATCCGCTGTCACGTTGCGGAATCCTTGTAGGTGAACTGCAGACAGGTGCCACTTCTTCTTCTCTGCCAGACGGAAGATTGGGAGAAGCACCTGATTTATCTGGGGCGATCTTGAGCCTTGGCGATTGAGACAACGAACTACCACCGAGTTGTCTAGGGTTAGACGGATGTGGATCGAGGGCGGCGGAGATAACTTCTTTAGGGTTAGAAGGACCGCCATGGCCTCCAAGATGGTTATGTGGAACGTCTTGAACAGGGGAGACCAGGTGCCTTGAGCCTGTTTTTGGTGGGAGTGACCTCCCCAACCCTCCAGCGAAGCGTCCGTGTGGATGTTGAGTGATGGAGGAGGGTGTTGGAGAGGAATGGACCTTTTCAGGGCCTTTGCTTCTGACCACGGCTTTAGGAGAAGTCGCAGTCTGTTTGGAAGCCGTCTCTTGAGGTCTCTTCGAGCGATGGATGCCGAACGTCTCCAGACTCCCGCGGCATCCTTTAGCTGTGCGCGAAGCACTGGGTTTGTCACTGAGGCGAACTGTAGAGAGCCTAGAACTCGTTCCTGCTGGCGTCTTGAAATGCGTTTGGATTTCAGCAGTCGCTTGACAGACCCTGCTATTTCCTTCCTTTTCTTCTGGGGGATGGAAAGGCGGTGTGACTGAAGGTTCCAGTGGATTCCCAACCACTGGAACTTCTGAGCTGGAGAGAGGCGAGATTTTTTCTCGTTGATCTTGAATCCCAGGTGTTCTAGGTACTGGGTGACTTTGTTGCAAGATTTTACACAATCTTCGGGCGATGGAGCCCAGACTAGCCAGTCGTCGAGGTAGGCCATCACCTGGACGTTTCGTAGGCGGAGCTGTTGTACTATGGCATCCGCCAGTTTTGTGAAGATCCGAGGGGCCACGTTGAGGCCGAAGGGCATGGCCCGGAAGGCGTAGCTTTTCCTTTGGAGTCGAAATCCTAGGTAGGAGGAAGCGTGATGGTTCATTGGAACGTGCCAGTAGGCATCCGCCAGGTCTATGGAGACCGTGTAGGAACCTCGAGGCAGAAGGGTCCTTATCTGTTGAAGAGTCAGCATCTTGAACTTGTCGTTCGCTATGAACTTGTTGAGGGGGGATAAGTCCAGAATGACTCTGAGTTTGTCTGAGTCTTTCTTGGGGACACAAAACAGTCTCCCTTGGAACCTGGTGGACTTTACCTTCCTTATCACCTTCTTGTTCAAGAGATCTAGGACATATTCTTCCAGAAGAGGTGTTGATTGTTGGAAGAATTGCTGGAAGATTGGGGGTGGTTGAGTCCAACTCCAGCCTAGACCCTTCTTGACGATGCTGTGTGCCCAGGGATCGAAGGTCCAACGATCCTGGAATTGGCGGAGTCTTCCTCCCACCGGAAGCACTTCATTGCTTCTGGTGTCCCGAGGGCTTGCTGCCTCGGCCGCTAGCTCCCTTTCCTCCTCTGCCTCTGGAGGGACGGCGAGAAGCGTCTTTGCTTGCACCTCTGTATGAGCCTCTACCTTTGGGACGAAAGGTAGTTGACTGTTGCTCGAAAGCAGGGGTGAAGACCGGTGACTGTGACAACACCGGTTGGGGGACCAATTGAAAGGTCTGTTGTGGTTGGGCAACCACTTGGGAGGTAGCGGGTCCCGGAAACTGACGTCTTTGTTGACGTTGCTGGGGTTTCTGTTTTTGGGATTTCCTCTTAGGTTGAGGTCCGTCGTCCTGAGAGGGTTTCCTTTTCCTGGACATGCCCCACTTGTGGAGAAGGTTCCTATTCTCCGTGGCGGCTCTGTCGGTGATTTCCTTCACGAGGTCAGAAGGAAAGAGGTGTTTACCCCAGATGTTGGAGGAAATCAGCCTCCGGGGTTCGTGTTTCACGGTGGCACCTGCAAACACGAATTCACGACAGGTTCTCCGAGCCTTTATGAAGTGGTACAAGTCCTTCATCACGGTCATCAGGTGGGATTTGGAGAGTACCATGTAGTGGTCTGGTACTCTGGTGTCACAGGCCATAATTTCAAGTTGGACTTGATGAGATAAGGATGCTGCGAGCCTCTCCTTCGTATCTTGTTCCCGGCGAAGGAGGTGATCGTTGAGCTTAGGGAGGTCTTCATTAAACTGACGTCCGGCGACGTCAGGATCTAGCTTTCCCACGACGAAAGTATGCAGGACATCTTTCCAGTGTCGAGCGTCAGGGGGAGTTACTATGGAGAAGGGTCTGCACTACTCCAGTGCAGGGCAGGCTTTCCCCTCTTCCGCAGCTTTAAGGCACGCAGCTAAGGCCTTTTCCAGGAATGGAAGAATCGCACTTTCAGGTGCGACATAAGTAGGGTGCTTCTTGCTCAGGGCCGGAAGCTTAGAGCAGGTAAAGCCCCTACTCTTGAATGCGGTGGCTAGCATAGCCTGGGCCTTTGCGAGATCGAACACTATCTCTTCCTTCGGTTCGGTCTCTTCCTTCGAGGCAGGTTCAGAACGCAGACGGACGTAACAGTCCGGGTAGGCCTCAAAGTTTGGGAAGAACTCCACGTCTTCCAAGGGGACCGTGCCGATCTTATCGCTGACGAAGATCCTGCCGGTCGCGATAACCATATGCTCAGCATACCTCCACGGGTTGGCATGTGAGCAAGCGGGGAGATCCTTAACCGAAATCCTCTTCGGTTCTCTGGATCCCATCATGGACCTGATGAACTCCTGATTCTCCTTCAACCTGTCGTCCATGACGGCTCTAATCAGTCGGATCATTTCTTGAGTGGAAGAAGAGGGATCCGGGGTCGAAGAGGTAGACGGAATAGACACTTCCGTCGGTGTAGGAGTAGGAGCGGGGATGGAAGGAGGAGCGACCTCTTGCTCCGACTCGGCGTATTCCACCTTGTCTTCGTCATCCTCGGCTCCTTGAGCCATAAGCGTCTTCTCCGTGTCTTCCGAGACATCCGACATCTGTTCGTCATCTTCGGAATCCAGGCGGCACTCATGCATGGACTGAGCCATGACAACATCAGGTTCCACTGTAAGTTGGACAATGGGAATCACGTCTTTGGGTACCACTGAATCAGGGGAGGCCTTAGGGAACAGGAGTGACCTCAATTCTTCGGTGGCCAGGTAAGGTCCGGTGGCATTTTTCTGGAAGCCACGCACCCACTTGCGTAGCTTTTCACGAGAAATGTCTCTGACCTCCGCTGAGGGAGGGTTATGGAAGGCTTCAACTAGGTGAGCCTGGCAGACCGTACAGTTCAGTGGATTCCAAAACTTCAGATCCCCTTTCTTGTCGGCACAAGGGGCGTGAGTCCTGCAAGCCGTATGCCCGTAAAACTGCGGGCGTTTCACAGCGCAGAAGGCGAAGTCACACTTCATCTGCTCCTCCTGTGGAAGAAAGAGAAAATGAGTATGGGGGAGTCATAAGAATGGCTCTTAAACTAAGTTAATATTAATTATTAATTTTAACTTAATGAAGGGTGTGATGCATAGAGATTGAAATAGTAAAGGAGAACATACTCCATGCATCTCGCCCGGCTGGTTACCGTAAGCTTTGTCCTTGGATAATCCGAGAGACCGAAGGCACCGGATAGTATTCCTTAGAGTTCCATAGGGCAATGGAATTCCATGGAAAAAAAAAGGGTAAGATTGGGACCGAGATCATTCGGTCCCGAACTAGGGGCTAGAGGGCCTCCTTTTAAGGTAACTGCTTCCGGCAACCAGCCGTGCTAAGATGCATGCAGCATGCTGGAATTTAGAAGAATGCAAAGAGACAGCATGATCCCTAACAGAACAGTACCAAGGTATTGATCTTAATAGTGGAAACAGCCCATCTGTTTGCGGTATAGGGCTATCAGTATCATATGATAGCTAGAAGAAGGGGGTGCAAGTATTCTTGACGCCTCCGGAGGTTTCCGGCAAGCCGCCGGCATGCCGGAGGTCGCTCCGACAGAGTTTCTGGCATTAAGACAGACAATATGTAAGTCAAGGGTATACCAGGGTGGCGGCCGCCGGTACAACGGCGGCACGCCGGCAGGGGAGCGGCGGCTCCGGCAGTCGGAGGATGCTGGTTTGGTGACTGGGACAATGTTATAGCGGAACCGGGTTGCCGGCAATAGATGCCGGCACTCCGGTGGCCGACCGGCGAGCGGACGACAAGCTAGGAGGGAGGAGAGCCGCCGGTAGGAGCCGGCGGCAGTCGGCAGTCCCCCGGCACACAGGGGGCTGTCGGCAAGGGTAGGGAGAGTCACCAAGGTAGGAGGCGGGTATCGCCGACAGTGGAGGCGGCAAGAGACCAGCACCCGGATAGTGAGAGAGACAGGGGGGGGGGAGGGATGCAGGAAGTTCAGTCATGGACTCCGGACATCCCCCCCCCCCCTGAGAGGGTGTACCCATGATAGAGACAGGCTCTATCATCCAGGAGCAGGGGTCACTGAGGACCGGGAGCTAGGTAGCCCAAGGGAGGGCTAGGGGACACCCAAAGAGGGGAGCCCCCCATATGCAGAACACATCTAGAGACTAACCCCATAGGACACTATGAAGGGTATATGTACCAGAGCGGACTGCACAGGGAAGCTCGGGTAGCCCTACTACTCCACTCTAAGGAGGAGTTGTAGGACAGGGGACAGATGGGTATAGACTAACCTAAGCATAGGCTAGGCTATACAAGAGATAGGTGGGGAGGGGAGTAGAGAGAAGTCTTCCAAGGAAGGGTTTCTGTACCAGAGCGGCCACTAGGGAAAGGGAGGACACTCCCTAACCTAAGATAAGGCAGACCGGCTGAAACGGTGCATGGGTACCGTTTCAGCAGGGAACAGAGAAACCTTCCTAACCTAACCTAGATCAGGGCTAATAGTCCTGAACTAGGAAAGGTAGAAGACATATCGCTATCGCAGGATAGTCATAGACTAATCCTAGCCGTAGAGGTAGGGCTAGCCTAACCTCACTCTCGGACGCAACCCTAAGGGGGGTTCATTCCCATAGGGAGGACAGAGAGGCGATAAATACTCCATTAGACACTTGATCCCTTTACTCAGAAAGGGAATCAAGGCTAATTAGAGGGAATGCCAAGGCAGGGGATGAAGGAAGCATATAGGGGTCCTACAAGTAGGTTAGGTTAGAAAGAGACACTAACTAACCTATCCCCTATATGGTCCCTGAAGGCGAAAAAACATTGCATCACGGTCGAAAGTATTGTAAAATAATGCCACTATCTTCATAACTTAGCCTAGGATCACTAATAAAATCATGCATGAACACTTATGTACAGGCGCTCTGGCCTGGGGGCTATAGTAGCCGACTGGTATGAGGTCAATCGATG
>NC_090748.1:34874941-34879259 GCF_036898095.1 Palaemon carinicauda
CACGAGAGGCCATTAAAAGAAATCGGAACTGACGCTACCTAGCTGTCCGAAGATTTACCTGGCGAGACATCAGTCTTTTACCAGCGAGTTTTACCCAATTTCCCGGCCCACTACGTGACACAATAGGTAGTAATTCATTCAAATTACCCGTAATGAGTCAATATGGATAAATATCAACACAACATCGTGTTCAAATAGAAATAAATTTCTACCTCATACTTGGGATCGAACGCTAGCCCCTTCTAATGAAAGGCCAGGTCGAAAACCAACCATGTCATGAGAGGCCATTAAAAGTAATCGGAACCTGACGCTACCTAGCTGTCCGAGGATTTACCTGGCGAGATATCAGTCTCTTACCAGCGAGTTTTACCCGATTTCCTGGCCTACCACGTGACACAATTGGTAGTAATTCATTCAAATTACCCCCTAATGAGTCAATATTGATAAATATCAACGCAACATCGTGTTCAAATAGAAATAAATTTCTACCTCATACTTGGGATCGAACGCTAGCCCCTTTTAATGAAAGGCCAGGTCGAAACCAACCATGCCACGAGAGGCCATTAAAAGAAATCGGGAACCTGACGCTACCTAGCTGTCCGAGGATTTACCTGTGCGAGACATCAGTCTCTTACCAACGAGTTCTACCCGATTTCCCGGCCCACCACGGGACACAATTGGTAGTTATTCATTCAAATTACCCTACTGAGTCAATATGGATAAATATCAACACAACATCGTGTTCAAATAGAAATAAATTTCTTCCTCATACTTGGGATTGAACGCTAGCCTCTTCTAATGAAAGGCCTGGTCGAAACCAACCCTGCCACGCGAGGCCATTAATAGAAATCGGAACCTGACGCTACCT
Source organism: Palaemon carinicauda (assembly GCF_036898095.1). Taxonomy (NCBI): domain Eukaryota; kingdom Metazoa; phylum Arthropoda; class Malacostraca; order Decapoda; family Palaemonidae; genus Palaemon; species Palaemon carinicauda. Next base: position 34,875,810 of record NC_090748.1, read on the forward strand.
AGCTGTCCGAGGATTTATCTGGCGAGACATCATTCTCTTTCCTGCGGAGTTTTACCCGATTTCCCAGCCCACCACGTGACAAAAATTGGTAGTTATTCATTCAAATTGCCCCTAATGAGTCAATATGGATAAATATCAACATAACATCGTGTTCAAATAGAAAATAAATTTCTACCTCATACCTTGGGATCGAACGCTAGCCCCTTCTAATGAAAGGCCAGGTCGAACCAACCATGCTACGAGAGGGCATTAAAAGAAATTGGAACTGATGCTACCTAGCTGTCCGAGGATTTACCTGGCGAGACATCAGTCTCTTACCAGCGAGTTTTACCCGATTTTCCCGGCCTACCACGTGACACAATTGGTAGTAATTCATTCAAATTACCCCTAATGAGTCAATATGGATAAATATATACACACATCGTGTTCAAATAGAAATAAATTTCTACCTCATACTTGGGATCGAACGCTAGCCCCTTCTAATGAAAGGCCAGGTCGAACCAACCATGCCACGAGAGGGCATTAAAAGAAATCGGAACCTGACGCTACATAGCTGTCCGAGGATTTACCTGGCGAGACATCAGTCTCTTACCAGCGAGTTTTACCCGATTTCCCGGCCCACCACGTGACACAATTGGTAGTAATTCATTCAATTACCCCTAATGAGTTAATATGGATAAATATCAACACAACATCGTGTTCAAAAAGAAATCAATTTTCTACCTCATACTTGGGATCGAACACTAGCCCCTTCTAATGAAAGGCCAGGTCGAAACCAACCATGCCACGAGAGGCCATTAAAAGAAATCGGAACCCGACGCTACCTAGCTGTCCGAGGATTTACCTGGCGAGACATCAGTCTCTTACCAGCGAGTTTTACACGATCTCCCGGCCCACCACGTGACACAATTGGTAGTAATTCATTCAAATTACCCCTAATGAGTTAATATGGATAAATATCAACACAACATCGTGTTCAAATAGAAATAAATTTCTACCTCATACTTGGGATCGAACGCTAGCCCCTTCCAATGAAAGGCCAGGTCGAAACCAACCATGCAACGAGAGGCCATTAAAAGAAATCGGAATCTGACGCTACTTAGCTGTCCGAGGATTTACCCTGGCGAGACATCAGTCTCTTACCAGCAAGTTTTACCCAATTTCCCAGCCCACCATGTGACACAATTGGTAGTAGTTCATTCAAATTACCCGTAATGAGTCAATATGGATAAATATCAACGCAACATCGTGTTCAAATAGAAATAAATTTCTACCTCATACTTGGGATCGAACACTAGCCCCTTCTAATGAAAGGCCAGGTCGAAACCAACCATGCCACGAGAGGCCATTAAAATTAATCGGAACCCGACGCTACCTAGCTGTCCGAGGATTTACCTGGCGAGACATCAGTCTCTTACCAGCGAGTTTTACCTGATTTCCCTGCCCACCACGTGACACAATTGGTAGTAATTCATTCAAATTACCCCTAATGAGTCAATATGGATAAGTATCAACACAACATCGTGTTCAAATAGAAATCAATTTCTACCTCATACTTGGGATCGAACACTGCCCTTCTAATGAAAGGCTAGGTCGAAACCAACATGCCACGAGAGGCCATTAAAAGAAACCGGAACCTGACGCTACCTAGCTGTCCGAGGATTTACCTGGCGAGACATCAGTCTCTTACCAGCGAGTTTTACCCGATTTCCCGGCCCACCACATGACACAATTGGTAGTAATTCATTCAAATTACCCCTAATGAGTCAATATGGATAAATATCAACACAACATCGTGTTCAAATAGAAATAAATTTCTACCTCATACTTGGGATCGAACGCTAGCCCCTTCTAATGAAAGGCCAGGTCGAAACCAACCATGCCACGAGAGGTCATTAAAAGAAATCGGAACCTGACGCTACCCTAGCTGGTGGGCCTGGAAATCGGGTTAAAATCGCCGTAAGAGGACTGATGTCTCGCCAGGTAAATCCTCCGACAGCTAGGTAGCGTCAGGTTCCGATTTCTTTTTAATGGCCTCTCGTGGCATGTTGGTTTCGACCTGGCCTTTCATTAGAAGGGGCTAGCGTTCGATCCCAAGTATGAGGGAGAAATATATATATATATATATATATATATATAATATATATATATATATATATATATATATATATATATATATATATATTATATATATATATATATATATATATATATATATATATAGACAATTAGAAGCTTAAGTATATATATATATATATATATATATATATATATATATATATATATATATATATATATATATATATATATATATATAATATATATAATATAATATATATATATATATAATACGCTGCTTTTGATTGATTGATGAGTGATCAGAATTACTGCATTGTATGATCACAAGTGTTCCAGTGGAGAAATTCTATTACATTCTATTCTTTGTGATAACTATCATGTAATTCCATTGTTTCCACTTGTCATATACGTTAAGACATTTGCAAGCGTACAAAACAATTTTATATTATTTAATTTTGTGTTATGAATCTAGGTAAAAAAAAAATCCTTTATCCTATACCTTTACGCTCCAACTTCATAGACATGTCTTCTTTGTTGCCCCTGCGTTAAGTAGTGAAAAAAAAAATACACCAAAAAAAGATGGCAATTAGGAGAAATGTACTATCTTAACTTTCCTGGACTTCACTTTAGCTAACTTCCAGAAACAAATCAGATTGTCCAGTGTAATTTATAACTGTAACATTGAGCTTGCGTATTTCCTCTAGGACTTCAGTAGCTCAAATTTGCTATTGAAATTGATTACGATATTCATGAAATATCTATGCAAGTGATCGTCTACATGTCTAAAGAAATTAGGCTATTTTTAACCAATAGAACTTTATGAAAGAGCTTTAGTGATGAATGAATTAGTTTTCTTATAAGAACTATAAATGAGATGAAAATCAATTTGAATGATAGAAAACAAGCTAGAATTTATGCAAGAAATTTCAGCTTACAGAGAGGATGCCAGCTAATGCGAATAATACAATTAGCGTATCCGGTCACATTTAGACCCTTCAATCAAGAACTAAAATAAATAACTTCAAACATTTGTTGATCCACTATACATAATGGCTTTTATAACACGAAAAAAACCGTATGTTTGATAATTGTACAATTTATTGCTCCTCAATACTCTAATGTAAGTATGGTACTGTTATATTTATATCGATTACAAAAGCTATGCATTCTAAATCTTATTACAGTACAAGGAAAACCAATGGGTCAGTGGTTCGAAAATAGTAAAACGAGTTAAGAGTTTAATTCTATTCATAGGTTTGACCTTCAAATACTAAATAAAATCCATGTGAAAGAGGTTTGAAATTTCTATTTAGATCTCTTCGACTGACGATTACTTGGATCTAAAGTGGCATGCTCTCGTTAATCGTGTAC
>NC_090748.1:34882259-34887259 GCF_036898095.1 Palaemon carinicauda
CTTACCTGAGGTACACCAATATTCACCATATAAAAAAAATTGCAAATTTTCAGATGTTGCTTAGCTTAAAAGATTCAATAATTTTGTCTTTTAAGCTTGTGTCTACCCTTTATCTTTAATCCATATAGCAGAGTAACAATCCTAGGTGGTTGCCACCCCTGATTCTTCCTACGATTAATAAATATGCTTCAAGGTTGCCGCAATATTGTAGTAAAGGAAGACATGATATATTATACTGAAGCTTGTGGTTAGCAATAAAACATACTTGTGTCAAATATGGTTATTTACCCAGCACAAGCGAATAATTGAGGTGTTGCCCAGCTTTAACCACTTATCTTACCTAGAATTGCCCTTTTCACCTTGGAATACTCCAAAAAGGAACAAACTACATGGATTCAACATCGTTATGATCTGGGAATTGGAGAAGACAGAGAAATGCAGTTTTTCATCACGTTTCATCAAACTATGAGAAATTGGGGTGAAATGCTTGAGGGTTTCATAAATCCTTTTCTGGCCATAACTAATGAAAGTAAAGAAAAAAAATATCGTTGATTTGATGTACAGTTCCGGTTAATATATGATAGTTTAATTGCTAGCGAAAAAGAAATTTTCTATAAGAAATGGACGAGTGCTGGCTAGTTTGTTGTCTTTCTCTATATTTTTAATGGGGGCTGGGGCATAATAACTTACGTATCGGTCGATTTAAATGTGAAGTTTGTTTTTCACCATAAGTCCATTGTTTACATTTGAGAGACTGAAGGGGACTTACTGCGCATGCGTTTCTCCATGGGTTGCGGAGCTTTCAGTACATTTACAATGATGTATAAGTCAGGTGTTTTTATTTTTTTAAACCAATTAAAAGCTTACAATTACTTCTTCATAAGTTCCCGGATGTTGTTCTACAACAGCCATTTTTTCTCCACATTCGCTTTTAGTTTTAAGTTAACCACCATCTCGTCAACATGTCTCGAAGAGTGAACTTAAGGGAAGCACATCAATCTATTTCGAAATTTAGCGTAATTTCGTTTATGTCGGCAATTGATTATGATGGATATGCTATCCGTTCAGTGTAAAGCTATTGTTACTCATGTGATATTAAAAAATAACAGTGAAATAAGGCCTCAAAGATCCGATTCTGACTTAATTTTCAGGGAAGGCCAGCACATTTCTGCTGCAAAGCTTTTGTAATGATTGACAAGAAAACAAAAAAGGCGACGATGTTAATCATAAGGTAAGGAATTAGTTGTGATTTACTTCTTCATAATGGAAGGATTTATTTGTGATTTGCTTTATCATAATCTAAGGATTTATTTGTAATTTACTTTTAGTTTGTGACCTGGGAATGGGGTGTCCGGCTAGCAGTTGTGACCCGGGAAAGGGGTCCTGGGAGCTCGCCCCCTTGCTAGTGTTTGTGACCTGAGAAGGGGGGTCCAGGCTAGAGGTTGTGACCTGGGAACTACTAGGTTAGGTTAGGTGGGTTTGTTAGGTTCTCTACCCTTTCACAAAGCTCAAAGTTAAATAATCACGTCTTGGCCTGTTTTCAACCATTTACATGAACCATATACTTTTCCAAGTAGTTATCTTGGGCTTAGTTTGCATTTCTGACCATTATTATTGCTGTAAATCACTCGTTTATGACATTCCCCCACCAAAATAGAAACTCGGTTTCCCACTGGGGTCTCCCATAATTGTCTTTACATAAGTGGGTCTAAATACTCATGAAAGGGTGGTTTGCCCCAGTAATCAAGGTCAGAAATCCATAAAACACAAGATAGTGAGTAGGAAAAATATGTAGTTCATGTATTTGGCTAGAAATTAAAGTATCATATTTTTACCGATATTCCTTTAGAATAAATCTATACATTTTCAAGACCTCAGATCATGATTTTATGTTAGAATATACATTTCTAGCTCTCCCCTAATGCTGCCTATACCTTTAGCTCTAAACTTCATCCCCTTGGCCATTTAAATAGTCCTGCGTGAAAATGATTTGCATGGTAAAATTGTTACTGTTTTAGTACTGTTTCTTATAGACTGAATTGAACCTATCGATGGGACTTTAGGGTCATCTAGGGCTAAGGCTTAGCCTGGTTCTTACTTAGAATCAGTAACCCAAATGCACAGCTGATCCTAGGTTACACGGATTCAGATTATAGAGTCTGAAACTACCATTGTTGGTCAAACGCCAATTATTCTAGCCGTAATTGATGAAATGAACACTGTTCATACAATCCGTGTTTGATGTAAAACCATTTCAAAGTAACCAAGGCAAATATAAACTATTAATCCATTTTATCAAGTTTTTTACTGTAACTTAATAACAATGATTGAGTAAAAAAGGGAATTTTATAAAAGTTATTGATCAATGATTGTTTTGGGTTAAAGGATCAGAGTGGTGTGGATAGTGAAAAAAAAAAACTTGCATAATTATGCTAACAGGGCATGCTTACAATAGGACAATTCTTGGACATGAACTAACGTATGAATACTATGGCCAAAGTACCAGGTCTTGAGCTATGCGAAACAGTACGTCCGTGGAGGAAAATCTGTTGGCAGTTTTGACGATGTTTTGGAACATTTCACAAAGATAATACTGTTACTGATTCTTTTGGTGTCTGCATAAGAAGATAGTTTCCAATATAATGGGATTCATGAGAGCACACCGGAAAAACTGAGCCGTTCATTTGGAAATTTAAAAAAACAGATGTTTCCTTACTTTTTTATTTAAAAATTAAACTAATTCGCTTAAATCAAGTGAACTTGGCTGTTATTAGGGCAGCTACAACACAGGGATCTTCGATGAATTTGTTAGTCTGTAGTTTTCAATCAACAGAACTAAGGGTAAATTGAAGAAAATGGCTACTTAAACACGCCAACTGGGTTGCTAAAGTGAGTAGATGTAATTGTAGGAGACAAAAGCACAAATTCTGCACGAAATATATATTATTTTCCATACATCGAGTGTTTCTTTAGTCGATAGAACGATGATAAAATAACGATGAAAGTGTCTGTGAGGTTCCTGGTACGTTTACATTACACATCTGAACTGATGAACTTCTGAAACAGTGACATTGTGCCAAATAAGATTTCATGAAATATTTTTCTTCTTAAAAGGTATATGTAAGAAGTACAAGAGTAGAACTATAAATAAGAATAAAAATACAAAGTTATTTTGAGGTTATAAATTCAATTGTCAAGCATACGAATGTGAGAATATAGTAATCAAATGATATTTATGATATAATGATAATATTTTATTATAATGGATACAGAGTTTATCAGTGATAGTAATGAAAGAAATAAATTACTTTATTGCAGTGGTTCCCAAACTATCTAACCTGACGCCCCCTTTTTGCTTCCAGTAGACCTGTACGCCCCCACTCCTCTCTTTTTTTATATGAAATGATTCTTGCATTTATTTCTTAGCATTGTACCGGAAAACAGATTTGTGTTTGTATTACATTTTAATAATGAAAGCCACTCAAACAAATAATAGTACATTCCAGTAACTAAAAGCGAAACATTTGGTTCGATGTGAGCGAAAAAAAGTTTGAACATTAGCAAATTGGCAAAATTGTGGTGAAATTTAAAAAATATATAATTTGAAAACATGGCATATAATATTTGGAAATACTTATGAGACTAAGGCACAATTTCTGGTAAAATTTAGTGAGATGGATGCATGTATGTAATGACAGATATTTGTTCTTTTAATGATTTTATTATTTTATCAAACAAGTAATTTCAAGCAGATGACTTCACGCCCCTCTTGTATCGTCCTCACGCCCCCCTAGTGGGGCGCGCCCCCCGGTTTGCGAACCACTGCTTTATTGTAAAATCGTAACATATCGGAAAAAAAAATAATTATAATAGAGGTTTATGTATTATATTCTTTTCTGGTAAGACTAATTTACAGAAAATAAATAAATTGAAACAAATTTATGGAGTTTGAAAGCATATGCAATCAAGATTCTGGCACATACCTATATTTCCAGTGATAATCTCCTTCTCTTATTATTATTATTATTATTATTATTATTATTATTATTATTATTATTATTATTATTATTATTATTATTATTATTATTATTATTATTATTATTAGCTAAGCTACATACATTATGAAATAAAAATATCATCCTTGTAAAGTGGACCTGCAAAGTGTGTCCAAACCTCACGAGATTTTTCCAACGTTTCTCAAAAACTTTGTCTATTGAACTCTTTCCACGAAAAAATCGTAATTAGCCAAGTTTCGTATTTTAGACGATCTGTTGCTAGGGATATATGTTGGTGGTAATTCTGTATCTTTATGTTCCTTTTCTTTGTTTTTGTTCCAAGTAAACGTGTTTGTGTTTTATTTGACATATTAACTATCGTTATATAAGCTCTGTTCTTTTTATTTCTGATAAGCCCTCTAAGACTACGTGCGGCCAATTGTCACGGGGTTTAACAACGACCTTGATTCCTTCCTGGAGAGGCTGACACGGGGTCACTGATATGCTCATATGTGTCTAGGGAGACAACAATTTTCCTCTTTCAGGTACAAAACTTATTTGTTTCTCCATGCCAGCACGACCACTTACTCTCACATGACTTTCTATCAGCAAAATGCACCCTCCTACTTTTACTGTTATTGTATCTTTTTCCGCAAAAATGCATATTTGATTACTACTGATAAAAAAAATCCCTAATATAGCCTTTATTCCTGGAATTCCCGAGGTGGGCAAGACAAATAAATAATGTGTAAACTTCACAGATCCCACCTTAAAGTTGACAATCGTTGTATGCCTTGTGTGTAGTTTATTTCCTCCTGGTGTGTCGACGATGAGGGAAACACTGACTGTAGTGGGTTTGAGGAGAATCTTTTTTCAGTCAGCGAAATGCTGGCTCCTGCGTCGATCAGCGCTCGAATGGACTTATCTGGTAGGTCAATCCTAACTGCTAATACTCCTAGCCACCCACTAGAATATATGGGGCACGTGCCAACGACCTCTCTTGCA
>NC_090748.1:34897259-34909759 GCF_036898095.1 Palaemon carinicauda
ATATATATATAATATATAATATATATACATACATAAATGAACACACACACATATATATTTATATATATATATATATATATATATATATATATATATGTATATACTATAAATATACATATACATATATATATATATATATATATATATATATATATATATATATATATATATATATATATATATATATATATATATATATATATATATATATACGTTATATGATTATGTATATATATATATATATATATATATATATATACATATATATATATATCTATATATATATATGTATATATATATATATATAAATATATATATATATATATATATATATATATATATATATATATATATATATATATATATATATACATTATATATACATATATATATATATACAGTATATATATATATATATATATATATATATATATATATATATATATTTATATATATATATATATATATATATATATATATATATATATATATATATATATACTGTATATATATATATATATATATATATATATATTTATATATATATATATATATATATATATATATATATATATATATATATATATATATACTGTATATATATATATATATATATATATATATATATATATATATATATACTGTATATATATATATATATATATATATATATATATATATATATATATATATATGTATATATACTGTATATATATATATATATATATATATATATATATATATATATATATATATATATATATATATATATATATATATATATATATACAGTATATATATATATACAGTATATATATATTATATATATATATATATATATATATATATATATATATATATGTATATATACTGTATATATATATATATATATATATATATATATATATATATATATATATATATATATATAATATATATATATATATATATATATATATATATACAGTATATATATATATATATATATATATATATATATATATATATATATATATATATATATATATATATATACAGTATATATATATATATATATATATATATATATATACAGTATATATATATATATATATATATATATATATATATATATATATATATATATATATACATATATATACTTGAGAAGCTGGTCTAGTACAGAGTCAATACAGTAGTTTATTAAGGATTTTATTTATATTTCATTTGTACATTGAAAAGATGCACAGCTCTTGAGATTAGTTCTCCTTGTGTAGATTAAAGTTTATTATGTAGGTAACGTAAGACGTAGGTCGTTAATATCATTGTATTCTTTATTCAAGTCAATATATATATATAGATATATAATATATATATATATATATATATATATATATATATATATATATGTATATATATATATATATATATATATATATATATATATATATATATATATATATATATATATATATATATATATATATATGTATATAAATTTGCTTTATTTCTAAAAATTAACTTTTTTATTTAATGTAATTTTGTTACGAAATTTTTCGTAAACTGTTTGCTAGTGTTATGTGATCATACAAGAGAGGAACAGAGGCTTATGGAATGCTCATATATATCTTTATGAGGTATTGAATCATGTCTGTGAGAAAATACGCAGTATGCCATGTGCTTTGGAAATTTTTGGAAAAATCTAGTGATAAGATGTTATCTTTTTTATTTATTCCGGGGACAAAGATTGGGCGGAGCTAACGGACTGATAGAGCATTCTGGCGTTGCATAAAATCATATTCGGGAGAGTAGTATTTGATAACTCTGAAGCCTTACCCCTGCCCCCGAATCCGCTTCCCAGCTCTTTGTAAAGTTTATGGAAGTTTTTTAGCATTAAGACAGCCATCTTCACATCCTTCTCACTCTCGCACGCAGCTTTGTGTATTGTTTTAAAACTTTTCAGTGAAAAATTGAAAATTTTTTATAAGGGGTATTGTGAATGTAGTGAGTACTTATGAAAATTATTTTAGTGTTTATAAACGACCATTTAGGAAGGGGATACGTTCATATATTGTGATCTGGTTATTTATTTTCATTAGGGGTCAAATTTTAATATTGTATTTAGATTTAATTTTAAAAGAAACAAGAGACCCCTGCCACTTTGTTGCAGCAGCCTAGAGAATGAAACTGGGGACTGGGGAGAGAACATTCGATTGTGGCTTATAGGACAAGGCCAAGGCCCGTCACACCCCCAACACTTCCATCATGGCACGTTATCAAGTTCCTGTCTAAGAGTCAGACGGTGGCACAGTCACAAAAACAGGCATCTACTCTTGCATCCCTGGTAAAGATCCAGAAGAAAACCAGCACTATCCCTGATAATATATTAAGGTATTCGCTATGGCACTATCTTCCTAAAATGTTAATTGAGAACAAGATTAATCAGAGTAAGATGTATATCAGGATTGACTTCGCGTACCACAGGATCCTTCATAGACACCTAGAAGAGGGCAGGAAGGTAAATTAGAGGGCTGAGACATGGGATACAACCTGGATAAGTCATAAGATGACGTGGGTGGATATCACGCACGTAAGCCATCTGGTGCCACCAGGAGATGGGGAACATTTCGTTGCAGTACCAGATGGTAGTCCCAATGGCTTCATTGAATTCTCCCCGCTCTCTCTGTTTTCCTGGCAAATATGCTATCAACAACTACAACGAGGAAATGAATGGTGAAGTGGTATTGGAACTGGACAATGTTCCATACCACAGCACACTGACTGAGAAGAGTCGTTGTCCCACCACTGCTACCATTAAGTCTCACCTCATAGAATGGTTAGAGTACAGAAAGTTTTCCTTCCAGCACTATGCTACAAAGGCTGAGCTCCTCTATGTATGTCATTAAAACCAGTGCCTGATTACAAGCTAGACAATACCATTGGGGAATAGGGTCATGAGATCTTCCGTCTGCTTCCCTCTCATCCCAAGGTCAATGCAATCAATTATGTGTTGGTGCACATGAAATGGTAAGAACTCCTCACTCTAAGTTTCATCAGAGCTGACCTGTAGGCCATGATGGAGGAAGCCAGGAATAGTCACTGGTCATGTGTGCACAGGCCAGGGGCAGTACGTTGATCCCGAGATTCTAGGACACTTATCATTCAATACATAACATACATGAAATTATTGACCTTATCATTATTAGCCTCAACAGTGACAAAGACGATGATAATGATTTGTTCTTAGATAGCGATGGAGACTAAAAAAATGCCTGGGCATTAACTTTACTCTTTCTATCAGTCAAACATGATGACATATATTTCACCTAAGTCACCATCTTTCTCCTTTCATCAACTTTTCATAGTAACATTTATTTTTCCTAATTTGTGAAAAGCTATTTCTCAGTGTTGTTTATAGTAGTTTATACAGAGCAGTCACTAAGGGTTATATTAATCAAATTTATCAAAATATATTAGGGGGTTGCCTACAATAAACCTTGACTCCCCTGAAGACTGACTCAGGTATAAGGGCTATGCCAACATCAAGGGCCGGTTAAAAAATAATAAGTAAAATAAAAAAATAAATAAACATATAGTATTAAACATCACACACATTCGAATCCCCTTATGGGGTCAGTGCCGTCAGTGCACAGTAGGGATTAATAAAGGGTATTATACAGTAGATGGAAGATCAAATTCATTGTTATTATTCTTAAATTACTTTCATTTGATTGTTTGTTAGTTCTCTTGTAGTTCATTTTTTTGTTTCCTCTCCTCACTGGGGTACTTTCCCTGTTGGAGTCCTTGTTCTTATAGCATCCTGCTTTTCCAATTAGGGTTGTCGCACTAGCTACTACCCATATAGACTCTACATAATTTCTGTTCTTGTTGCAGTTCACCTATCCAACTGTCTTCCGCTGAATGACCCTCTTGTTCCCGTGCTTAGAACAATCGTAAATCCAATATTCAATTAAATTCAGCCCAGTCCATATGGGGTGTCACAAGTTTTCATGGGAGGGGATAAATACTGTATCTGCGATATTAGAAGAATTAAGATTTGGTTTTTCATTTCCTATGGATACACCTCCCATGCTCATACCCAATGATATACAGTATGATGGTGTACAATTGCCCATTGATGGGAAAAAATATATTAGGATTTGCTCTCTATATTTAATATTAGGCAAACGTTTTAGATTTACGGGGCAAAAGAAAAAAGGTTAAGTCTTTGTTTTAAGCACACATTACAAAACACCCCTTTCCTGTTACCATAGGTACAATGCATGCGACATTGTCAAAATTTCAAGAGACTTACACACTCACAGATGAGAGAGAGAGAGAGAGAGAGAGAGAGAGAGAGAGAGAGAGAGAGAGAGAGAGAGAGAGATGAGCAGTTCAATATATTAATGAATCAGTAATAGGGCAGAAAATAACCGAGGTATATTCATTAATGTAAATTATTAGATAAAGGAAAAAATTATTAAAAACTAGCCGCAACTTGGGAGGGATTTTGTTTATGAGATCGGCCTTGTCCCTTGTTGAAGTCGCTCACTATCACGCGATTCATTGTAATGTTGCTATATTTAACAGCATATTTGAAAAGGCTACATGAAAGCTGTGTCTTTTCCATTATAGATATTACCATGAAGTTTAGCAGGAACAGAGTTACTATGTTTCAAATCAATCTCTGAAATTTTCATTTGGATATGTGGAATATTCTAGGAACATTTTACTTCACCGCCAAAAAATAACCATTTTGCCCATATCGAAATAAACGTTCGCTCTTACTTTTCTATGGCAGATGTCAACATGATACTTGACATGGACAGAGTTTATATCCATTCCGTAAATCCCTAAAAGTTTTATTTAGAAATGGTAGGTATTGTACGAGTAGTTTACGGCACCGCCGAAAATCGTCCTCCCGTGGATATCGAACAAATTACTACTGTGAATTTTTTATAGTAGGTATCAATATGAAAATTGGCTTGAATGTAGTTCATAAAACATCCATCAAACCCTGTGAAAATCATTAGGATATCTGTAAGTCTCTAGGAGTAGATTGCTGCTTCAAACTAATTTGTGAGCTAAAAGTCGTCACTTACAAACAAAAGTGACAGCAAGGGCATGCCTACAGCAGGTGTGAACATGAAAATTGGCCGAAACAAATCTTATATTTATCTAAATATTCCCTTAAAATCTAATTTGAATATATTTATTGATATAGGAGTTATTGATCCTTCCGCCGAAAATATCAGATACCCCCTCGCCCCCATACACCCCCATCCGTCACTAATATAAAAGGGAATGACTGGGCCATTGGGTTGGGTGAGATTCGTTCACGAAAATTTTGGTATTTCACATAAGGTCACTCACTTCGGTATCGAAAATAATGTTAAACTGAAGCTAATTTGAGAGAGAGAGAGAGAGAGAGAGAGAGAGAGAGAGAGAGAGAGAGAGAGAGAGAGAGAGAGAGAGAGAGAGAGAGAGAGTAAGGGAGGGGGGGGTTAGGTAAAGGTCCAGGAGGAGGGACAGGGTATATGGAGCTTTTATTATAATTTTGTTTTCCTATCATTTTGCTTGGTAATCAAGTTTTTTCCTCTTGATACGTGGACAAATGCCTTTATTCTTCATAAATTAGTTCCCAGAAACGTGTTTGCACTGTCTGTGAAACCCACATTAGTGTCCCCTTCTAACTTGACCTAAATCCACTTAGGTAACATAAATTTGATGGGGATGACAGATCCAACGTACCCAAACCTAATACGTTCAGACCTCATCTGGATGAACGCTTGGATTCCTCTGAAAATCACCATCTCCCACTCCCATTCACTCCCCCAAAGCCTGATAGTGAGGGACAGAAATCATGAAAAAATATGGGATGTATTTCAAACTAACATATTAGACTGGTTCCTATTCATTATATTAGGAGGAGACACAAAACATGGGTAATTAATAATGGGAGTTGTTAAAGTTTTAATTTTCTTTAATCTGTAAGTAATAAACAAAAACTATGAACGGTACGTATCATGTAAGTTAGAATATATCTTATGTTCCAATTTGTGTAACCACGGTATAACCACATCTACTGATAATAGACCCACCATTATTTATTACCATTTCCTTTTATAATACACTGATAACTTGGGAAAATGAATCAAATAAAACAGGAAGAGGATTTGTGACTGTGCTATGAATTTCAAACGAAAGAGAAATAGTTATAAAACGGGATATAGAGGTTTGTAAGTGATCCAGCCAAAAAAAAAAAAAAAATTATGAATACAAAAAAATGTCAAAGGACTAATGAAAAAGCTTAAAAATAGATGAAAAATATAAGATACAATTAGAAACAGTTTGTATAAGAATGGAATTCCTGCTAATGTAGTTTTTTTTTTTTAATTGATTATCCATCGTTGACTATTAGGTCATTGCAAGAGAAAATCATATGAAAACTGTCGATTCTAAAACTCCAAAAATGTGCTGGGAATGGATTCTAGAATATGTTAGGAAAGATATAAACACATTGAGAAAGAAAGTGAACATAATTCATTCAATTCTCTTGTTTGTATTTCATGATATATAGAATATAATCAGGTTCCCCTCTTGGTATTATAGGATATATCTATTGAACCGAAGTTGAAGAGCAGACGAATTCAAGAAGGAACACCAATGAGAGCAGGATGTCTGTTAGAGGTGAAGCAGACGACGAAAAGCGGATGATTTTAAGAGGGAATACTAATACAAGCAGAATGGTAGGTAGACGTGAGAAGAAGACGAAGAGGAAATGAATTTAAAAAGGAACACTAATGCAAGCAGAATGGTAGCTAGACGTGAGCAGAAGACGAAGAGGAGATGAATTTAAGAAGGAACACTAATGCAAGAAGAAGGGCAGAAGAATTAAAAAAAAAAAAAAAACACTAATGCAAACTGAATAACAACAAGACGTAAAGCAAAGGATAGATACTAGACGATTCTCGCCCTGAAAATAGTTAACAAACAATAATAGCTATAAGGAATCAGGAACCAAAAAAAAAAAAAAAAAAAAAAAATCTTGACCTCAGGATAACCAACAAAGAATTATTGTCCATCGAAACCAAGGAATATCGGAAGGAGCAGAGAATAGTTGCCATGTTGATTGAGTCAGATATGCAGGAAACAGGGAACTTCTTTTTGATGCTGTAAAAAAACGTCCTGGTGCTGCCACTTATTATCCAAGATAACCCTATTAAACGGAAAAAATAATACAAATTGGCTTAATGTTAAAAGAATGTAATCACTGTGAAACTTAGGAATGGAAAACTTAAACTACTGAATTGTGTTGTGGTGGAAGGAAAATTTGAATGCCTTTATTACAGGAAACTTGCGAATATCCGAAAAAAGCTTATCAATGGAACATCCCAGAACTCAAAACATTCTTGAAAACCTAGTACTTTACAATAATGCTTTCCAGATGACTTCATTTGGAGCAAACTTTGTGAATGAGGAGGGATTTTTTACTATATCAAAAATCCACGGGCAATTTAACCAGGGTAACTTAGGGTAGCCCTGCTCATATATATATATATATATATATATATATATATATATATATATATATATATATATATATATATATATATATGTATATATGTATATACGAATATATGTATATATTATATATATATATATATATATATATATATACATATATATATATATATATATATATATATATATATATATATATATATATATATATATATATATATATATATATATATGTGTGTGTGTGTGTATATATATATATATACATATGGGTATATATGTATATATGTATATATGTATATATGTATATATATATATATATATATATATATATATATATATATATATATATATATATATATATATATATATATAATGTATGTGCGTGTGTATGTGCGTTTGTAAGATAATTATGTTATAACTAAGAAACCTGATATACTTATTTAAAAGATTTGTTTAAGAAAGGATTCCTAAATCCAAGATTTTTTTTTTATCTAATATTTGCCTTGGTAGTGTCTTATTATTCGTGAAGTTTCTTTGCTGAAATTACATAATTTCTCAGTTATACTTAACTCATTATCTTCACATTTAGTATTCTAATCTTGATGGTCATTGACGAACGTAGAATTTCCGCTATCTCGATATACATTATATCCTGTAAGAAGAATGATCATTGTTTTATTTGATTATAGAATATAAAACAGCAAACGAACAAGGAGAATTTTCTCATTTGATTAATTATATATATATATAATATATATATATATATATATATATATATATATATATATATATATATATATATATTCTCGTTGGTATAACTTGGATGTTTACTGACGTTTGATAAATATTCAAGATCTTAGTATTAGCGAATAGTCATTTTATTATCGTGATCATTTGTAAGGAACGATTCAGATTAATAGTTACTTTATAGTATAAAATATGGCCATTTATTATTATTGTTTTGCTTATGTGAATAATTATTCATAGAGCTCTCGTTGCATTTTTTTATACTTTTATTATTTTTTCCTTTTTATTTGTCTAAAATTTCCTATTTAATATATTTCTTTCTGAACATGTACAAAACTCTTTTATTTATCAAAGTCTCACAGAGTTTTAAGTTTATGTGGCAGTGGGAGTGTAGGTTTTAAAAATGTTGCTAACTAGACGAAAAACTGGATTAATAATTATTATTTTTTTCCATGACGATAACGAATAAAGTAGAATAACTTAATTTTGATTTCAGGATTTTCAAAGAAAATCTTATGGAGAATGAAATGTAAATGCTACAATTTAAAATTAGGTATCCTATAATGAGTTGTAGATTAATGAGAAATTGTCGTTTCTCTTCTAAATAAGAACTCTGAGTTAAATTTGAGAACAATCTTTTCAAGGGGCCCCGAAGGTATTCCAATATATGGGATATATGATGAAAAACTCAATATCCCTCTTATGGCAATGAAGAATGTTTTAATATAATATGAGGGTTTTAGAGGTCTTTTCATAGGGATTGCGATAATCCTACAATTTTTTTTTTCACTCTAACATTTTGATTGACTATTGTGTGAGATGGACATCGACATTAATCATAAGGTTGAAAAAAAAAAAAAAAAACATTCACGATGAAATATGCTTGATTTATTTAATATCGTCAGAAACTCCATATTTTACAGAATTTTAATGGGTTTACAAAGTATATAAGACACAGCTTCCAATTCTATTTTAAATATATACGAATGCTTTCAGCTGCAAATTTATTTGAAAGCATAGATTGCATTTGATACACTGAAGCAGAATAGATTATTCAAAGACTACCCCTTTCCTTACATTCCTGCTCGAGATGGATTTCCTGGACTTGCATTGCGTAGTTCCCTGTGTGCTGGGAAGAAATAAGGTCGTTTGCGAAAGTTCCAGGATGACGAAACACCTTCTCCTCTACAGAAATCCAATGAACCTTTGGGATTTCGGGTTTTGAATTCAACTCCAGAGGCAATCTGGTTCTTTATCCAAGAAGTTTCTCCTGCAAGGCAGGTGAGGTATGGCTGCACAGAGAAAGGCGTTTTCCACTTGTCGGTGGTTCTCAGCGCAGGAGAGAGATGGAGAACAAATATATACTTATTTGTCATTAAAGGAGAAATTAATTGTTATCGAACTAAAGTAACAATTTGCGAGTGAACGATATACAATTAGATGCTCTCTCTCTCTCTCTCTCTCTCTCTCTCTCTCTCTCTCTCTCTCTCTCTCTCTCTCTCTCTCTCTCTCTCTCTCTCTCTCTGTCATTTGTGATAATTGATCTATATAATCATTACAGTCGGAAGTATTTGCCAATGGACAATATTTTCCGAAACATTTTACCTAGACTGTGACACAGAAGAACTGGGTACTTTATTTCAGCTATTTCTGGTTTGATTTAGTAGTATTTTTACAGATCTACACACAGTGCTTTTCATCAGCTCATCGATAATAAACCTGAAACGCTGCTGGAGTTCAAAGGTTAATAAATGATTATGTTAAAACATGCAACTTTAAAATTCAGCAAAATGTCATTATAATTATTGCACAGTGAATTAGAGTTTTTTTTTCGATTCTGATCAACATCCGAATACTTTCAAAACAAAGAGGGCTTACTGTTATATGATATGTAGTTTTTATGATATTTGAAAGCAGTACTCAAAGGTGCTTCATTCAATGATGAGCAGACGAATAGGTCCTTTCATTCCAAAGGTGGACTACATTTTCTCATTTCGCTATATTTTTCTAACCTTCAAATTTAACATCTACAAATTAATTTGTTATTGTACATATGGAGAGACACACATAAGCACACACACATTTATATAAACACACACACGCATATATATATATATATATATATATACATATATATATATATATATATATATATATATATATATATATATATATATATATAGATATATATATATATATATATCTATCTATATATATATAAACATATATATATATATATATATATATCTATATATATATATATATATATATATATATATATATATCTATATCTATATATATATATATATATATATATATATATATATATATATATATATATATATATATATATATATATATATATATATATATATATATATATATATATATATATATATATATATATATATATATATATATATATATACTGTATATATAATTAAATTGATATTATTACGGCTATTATTTTTTCAGAAATGTCGCCTATATTTTGAGAAGAGAAAAGTAGTCAAGTAAAATTATACATAATATCTTGTCTATATAGCCTAAACATCTAAGATATAAATTTCATTTCATATACTTTCATACTTTGCTTGCGTTAATAGTAAGTGAAACAATAATTATAACGAAAACTCATCAATTCGGTATATTTTCATATATCCTCTATATCAATTAATTTTTATCATATAATTGAGTATTTTTTATGCTCTTCTCTTAAATATCTCCAGTCACCCGTTGAGATACTACCGCTAGATTGTTATTGGACCCTTTGACAGGCCAAAGAGCATTGCATTGTATCCATCTCCCTGGCTACACTTAATTTTTTCTTTACCTACCTATACACTGAATAATCTGTCTTCTTCTTATCTCATTCTCCTCTGTCTTCATACCCCTGACAACACTACGAAAATTACCAAACAGAACTTCTTCACTCAGGGGGATAGCTACTGCTTTACTCCCGGCATGGGTAAAAGACAGTCTTTAGCTATGGCAAGGATAAGGACACTCCAAAATCAAACCATTTTTCTCTAATCTAGGGTAGGGCCATAGCGTCTGTATCATGGTTCTCCACTGTCTTGGGTTAGAGTTCTCTTGATTGACGGTACACTCGGCCATGCTCTTTGGATCTTGTTTCTCTTCCTCTCGGCCATGCTCTTTGGATCTTGTTTCTCTTCCTCTTGTATTCATGATACTTTATAGTTTATGTATGATAGATCTTATTTTATGTTGTTAATTATCTTAAAATGTTTTATTTTGATTGTTATTACTTCTCTTGTAGTTTATATATTTCCTTGTCTCTCTCCTTACCGGGCTATTTTTCCCTGTTGGAGACCTTGGGCTTAAAGCATCATGCTTTTCCAATTAGGGTTGTAGCTTAGCAAGTAATAATAATAATAATAATAATAATAATAATAATAATAATAATAATAATAATAATAATAATATCTAATATCTAAATTCCATTTATTACCTCTACATCGCTTGAATGACTCCTATAGAATTACTATATAACAGAATTCTAAGAACTGACTTGTATTTTCCCCCTTCTACCTGAAGTAACAAACGTTCATTTGTGAGTCTTCCTGGAGAAATCCAATGAACCATAGGATGCCTGTTTTGAATTCAGTTACAGGTGTAATTTTAAGAGTCTTCCGGGGTTCCGAGTGCATATCGGGTGAAATGGAAAATTAGATAGAAAAAAACGTGTATCTCGTATTGATTACCAAGGATACGTGGGTAATAAATGACTAAACACTTGTTGAATATCCTATCGGGTTTACTTAATCACACATGAAAGAAGATTGAATCGAATTCAAATGATGACTATTAGGAAAATTTGAAAACATGAGAGAGAGAGAGAGAGAGAGAGAGAGAGAGAGAGAGAGAGAGAGAGAGAGAGAGAGAGAGAGAAGTAAAAAGGTAATGGTCGAGGTGGAGAGATAGGGTAAGCAGATCATTTTTATAATCTTGTGTTCGTATCAGTTTCCTTGGTAATCAATTTTTGACTCTTGATACAAGGACAAGCGTCTTTATTCTTCATAAATTAGTTCCCAAAAAACGTGTTTGCACTGTCTGTAAAACTCACAGTAGTGTGCCCATATAACTTGATCTAAATCCTCTTAGGTAACATCAATTTGATGAGGATGACAGATCCAACGTATCCAAACCTAATACGTTCAGACCTTATATGGATGAATGCTTGGATTCCTCCGAAAATCCCCACCCCCATCCACTCCCCCAAAGCCTGA
>NC_090748.1:34917259-34919759 GCF_036898095.1 Palaemon carinicauda
AGCCTTTAAGGAGTTGTTTCTCTTGTAAATAAGAACTCTAGTAATATTTGAGAAAAATCTTTTGAAGGGGCTCGGCAGGTATTCCAATATATGGGATATAAGACGAAAAACACAAAATCTAAAAAAAAAAATCAATCGCCCTCTTATGACAATGGAGAAGGCTTTAATGTGATATGGAGGATTCTAGAGGTCTTTTCATTGGGAATGCGAAAATCCTTTGAAATTTTTTTCACTCTAACATTTTGATTGATTTTTGCATGAGATGGACATCGACATTAATCATACCGTTGGAAAAAACATTGACGATGAAATATACTTGATTTATCTAATATAGTCAGAAACTCCATATTTTACAGAATTTTAATGGGTGTAAAAAGCATAGGACATATCATCCCATTTTATTTTAAATACATATTAATGCTTTCAGTTTCAGATAATATATGAAAGCATAGATTGTATTTGATATAATGAAGCGAAATGGATTATTCAAACACTACCTCTTTCCTTACATTCCCGCTCGAGATGGGTTTCCTGGAATTGCATTACGTAGTTCCCTGTGTGCTGGGAAGAAATAAGGTCGTTTGTGAGAGGTCCAAGATGACGAAACACCTTCTCCTCTATAGAAATCCAATGAACCTTTGGGATTTCGGGTTTCAAATTCAATTCCAGAGGCAATCTGGTTGTTTATCCTGGAAGTTTCTCCTGCAAGGTAGGTGAGGTATGGATGCTGAGAGAAAGGCGTTTTCCACTTGTTGATGGTTTTCAGCGCAGGAGAGAGATGGAGTACGAATATACAGTATACCTGTTTGTGATTAAAGGAGAAATTAATTGTAATCAAACTTAAGTAACAATGTGAGAGTGAATGATATACAAGTAGATGCTCTCTCTCTCTCTCTCTCTCTCTCTCTCTCTCTCTCTCTCTCTCTCTCTCTCTCTCTCTCTCTCTCTGTCATTTGTGATAATTGATCTATATAATCATTATAGTCGGAAGTATTTACCAGTTTACAATGTTTTCCGAAACATTTTACCTAGACTATGACACAAAAGAGTTGGGTACTTTATTTCAGCTATTGCTGGTTTGGTTTTGCAGTATTTCTACAGATCTGCTTACAGTGCGTTTCATTATCTCATCGATAATTGACCTGAAACGCTGCTGGAGTTCAAAGGTTAATAAATGATTATGTTAAAACATGCAACTTTAAAATTCAGCAAAATGTCATTATAATTATTGCACAGTGAATTAAAGTTTTTTTTTCGATTCTGATCAACATCCGAATACTTTCAAAACAAAGAGGGATTACTGTTATATGATATGTAGTTTTTATGATATTTGAAAGCAGTACTCAAAGGTGCTTCAATCAATGATGAGCACACGAATAGGTCCTTTCAATCCAAAGGTGGACTACATTTTCTCATCTCGATATATTTTCTAACCTTCAAAATTAACATCTTCAAATTAATTCGTTATTGTACATATGGAGAGACACATAAACACACACATATACACACGCACACACTCACACACACACACACACACACACACACATATATATATATATATATATATATATATATATATATATATATATATATATATATATATATATATTATATATATATATATATATATATATATATATATATATACATACATATATATATATATATATATATATATATATATATATATATATATATATATATATATATATATATATATATATATGTGCAGAAGAACCACAGGGAAAATGAAAATACGAAATATACGATTAAGTCCTGACTAGTTTCGTGATACTTCTTCAGAGGACTGAAGAAGTATCACAAATCTAGTCAGGACTTGATCGTATATTTCGTTTTTTATCATTTTCCCTGTGGTTCTTCTGCATCTGAGCATCACGTTTTCCTGTGGTTTTTTACACACACACACACACACACACACACACACACACACACACACATATATATATATATATATATATATATATATATATATATATATATATATATATATATATATATATATATTACATCATTACGGCTATGATTTTTTCAGAAATATCGACTATATTTTGAGAAGAGAAAAGTAGTCAATTAATATTATTCATAATATCTTGTCTATATAGCCTAAATTTCTAGGATATAAATTTTTTTTCATATACTTTAATACTTTGCTTGCGTTAATAGTGAGAGAAAAATAATAATTATAACGAGAGCTCATCAATTCGGTATATTTTCATATTATTTCAATTAATTTTTATCATATAATTGAGTATTTTTTATGACCGTCTCTTAAATATCTCCAGTCACCCGTTGAGATACTACCGCTAGATTGTTATTGGACCCTTTGACATGGCAGGCAGCATTATATTGTATCCATCTCTCTGGTTACACTTAATATTTTCTTTACCTTCCTTAGCACTGAATAATCTGTCCTCTTCTTTTTTCATTCTCCTCTGTCTAAATACCTCTGACAACACTACTAAAATTATCGAACAGAACT
>NC_090748.1:34924759-34929759 GCF_036898095.1 Palaemon carinicauda
CCAGACGACGTTTTGCTACACTAACGCCATCTATTGACCACTGCCTAAGGATGCCTGCCAATTTCCCGCCAATGAAAACAGTCATACGCTGCAAAAATAGTCTTTGTCGTAAAAAGTTTCTTTAAAGAAATAAGTAATACCAAATAAAATATACAATTCACGAATAGTGATACTTTTGAGTAATTGATCCATTTGTAATTTAGTATATATATTTTGAATATATAGCAAATGTCCGCTAAATTTCTCTCTGATTGACTATGTTGACGATGTCGGTTCCAGGTCGCTTAGTAGGCCTACCTCCTCCACCAACCCCTCCCCCCCGCACCATATCTTGTTAATCTTTTTGCTTTCGCAGCATTCAAAGAACCTCCTAATTACTGTTCAAAAAGAGGAGAGCTGCAAGAATGCACAGTTTTGGAGTAAATGGAGAGCATGCTCTAGTAAACAAATACCTGAAAATCAATCCATGGTTCCCTAGTCTTTGGTAGTGCCATATCTTCTGTACCATAGTTTTGGGTTAGAGTTCGCTTGATTGAGAGTACACTCTGGTGCGCTATTTTATCTTGTTCCTCTTCCTCTTGTTTTTTTTTATAGTTTATATATGGTACATATAATTTCCTGTTGTTAATTATCTGAAAATATCTTGTTTTGATTGTTATTACTTTTCTCCTAGCGTATTTGTTCCCTTGTTTCAATTCCACACTGGGCTATTGTTCCCTGTTGGAGCCCTACGGCTTATAGTATCCTGCTATTCCAACTAGGGTTGTAACTTAGCCAGTAATAATAATAATAATAATAATAATAATAATAATAATAATAATAATAATAATAATAATAATAATAATAATAATAATAATGTATGAAACCTTCTAAACTCGGCCAAGGATTTCACATTTTCACAACAATTGAATTTCATATATGAAGATATGTGCTCATAAAGTACGAGTAGCAAAGGTAAGAAATGAGATTGAGCAATGACCATATTCACAATAATTGTCTGACCATATATAGATACCTATTATGAAGTTCAATATCGAGATAAAAAGTTTGAGAAAAACCATCAGCATCTCTATGTTAATTATATCCCTTTAAGGACCAAATAGCCCAAACGGGATCTTTAAAACAGCTACTTTTGGGTAGTCGTGGTGAACATGTTTATGCCTGTCTGAAATTGACGCTTTGGCAACTCATAGAGACACGCCTCTGCTCTTCGAATCAGCCAATCAGAAGCCGCCTGCCCTTCTCGCCAAGTCTGTAGCTCCTTCCAAAGACACCTCACTTGTGCTCCAGCCGCAAAAGTGTCAAGACCCGTCGCAGTAACGTCCACGTTTCCCCCCCCCCCCCGACCTTCGTAATCATGGTAAGTACACAGTGACTGTAGGATAGTGAAGCCGAGTGATATGTTTACCTTTTGATGTGGGTTTCAATGGCTGTAGTGTTACTGACGTGTCATAGTGACTATCGGAAAAAGTATAGATCCCGCATGGGCTACCTCGGTCGAGTTTAGGCGGACCACGCTCATCCAATATGGGATCTATTGGACCGTAACGGTTCTACCGCGCACTAGGTTACGACGCACATCGTTTTTGCAATTTATTTTAGTGATTGTCTGAGACATTTGTGAATAGTTTTGACCATATTTGTAGAAATAATAGTGATGATTTAGATATGTTAGGCTCATGTGCATTCAAAATATTACCTTACAAGGGATTAAATTACTTTTTTGTTAGGCAGTTACATTTTTTTCATTACATGATTTTAATTTTTTTTTTTTTTGCAGTTTCGTGGCCATACGTTTTATGGGCATCGCAACGCTGCATTGGAGACTCAGGAACGTACACCATGGGTTGCCCCTGACGATGCTGAAGGAAGTGATGTCGACGTGAGCCCTTTGGATGTCGACAGTGATGACGACGACCCTTCGTACGTTCCTGACGACGAAGGCCTTACTCTGGAGGATGCTTTTGACCCTCCCAATGCTAGAGGTTAGTATGAGAGAGAGAGAGAGAGAGAGAGAGAGAGAGAGAGAGAGAGAGAGAGAGAGAGAGAGAGAGAGAGAGAGAGAGATGGAGATGGAGATGGAGATGGAGATGGAGAGAGAGAGAGAGAGAGAGAGAGAGAGAGAGAGAGAGAGAGAGAGAGAGAGAGAGATTTGTTTAAAAAAAAATTTAAAAGCCTAGTTGTTACAATGGTTGCTCTTTAAATTTGTTTTCATTGTGTTGCTCTTTAAATTTTTGTAAACAATAAGTATTTTTTAAACTTATTTGTGTACTTGCATACTCACTGACATACACATGCACACACATGCATACTCACTGACATACACATGCACACACATTCATACTCACTGACATACACATGCACACACATGCATACTCACTGACATACACAAGCACACACATGCTTACTCACTGACATACACATGCACACACATTCATACTCACTGACATACACATGCACACACATGCATACTCACTGACATACACATGCACACACATGCATGCACACACACCAGCACACACGGTTCATTTACTGTTTCACTTATTTATTCTTGTTTCAGGTCGCAGGGTCAATGTTGTTGTCCCTCAGGAGATGCCTGTGGAAGAGGAAGGTGAAGGTGAGGTTAACCCTAAGAGGCCTCGTGTTGGTGAATGGAAGAAGGACGACATTGACATCCAACCCCTGCCCGACTTCATTCATCCACAGCCGGACTTCTTGAGGGAACCTTATGAGTATTTCTCTCAGTTCTTCACAGCTGAATTGAGGGATCACATCGTTTTCCAGTCCAACCTGTACTCAAGACAGAAGGATGTAGGCAGTAACTTCCACATATCAGAAGAGGATGTCATGGTTTTCCTTGGCCTCATCATATACATGGGCCTGGTTCCTCTCCCTAGCATCGTCGACTTCTGGGCCGTGAAGACCAGGATTCCTCAGGTTGCAGACTTCATGTCCAGGAACCGCTTCAAGGCCATTCGATCATCACTTCACTTCAACGACAATGACCAGGCAGCAGGCTCCCAAGATCGGTTCTTCAAGGTGAGAGTCCCCTTCAGCAAGGTCACCAGAGAGTTCCTGAAAGTTCCCGAGACTCCTATCCATTCCATTGATGAAGTGATGGTTGCCTACAAGGGCACAAGGGCTGGTAACCTTCGCCAGTATGTAGCCAAGAAGCCTGACAAGTGGGGCTACAAGTTGTTCTGCCGCTCCAGCGTGGATGGATTTGTGCATGATATTCTTATGTACCAAGGGGAGACAACCTTTGTGAGCCACCCTACTCAGCTGTCTGAAGAGGAGAATGCCATGTCTGTCACTTCCAAGTTTGTTGTCTCCCTTGTTAAGACCATCAAGGACCCAAGTCACGCAGCAGTGTATGCAGACAACTACTTCACCAGTATAGGGTTGGCTAAGTACCTGAGATCGAAGTATGGATGCCGGTATGTGGGAACTGCCAGGGAAAACCGAGTTGGACATCCTCCCCTGAAGTCTGTGAAGGAGATGAGCAAGAAGACGACGCAAAGGGGCACACTGGACTACGTCTCTTCTGATGGCATCCTCGTTGCAAGATGGAAGGACAACAGCGTCGTGACAATCTTGTCCACTGATGTCGGTGTCAACCCCATGGGAACAGTGGAGCGGTACGACAGGGCACAGAAGAAGAAGGTTCCCATTCCTTGTCCATCTGCCATCCAGATGTACAACAACCGCATGGGTGGCATCGACAAAAGTGACATGTTGACACACCTCTACAAGACCCCCTTCAGAGCAAAGAGGTACTACATGAGGCTCTTTGCTTACCTCCTGGACCTGATCATCTGCAACGCTTGGATTCTGTACAAGAGGGATTGCTTGGCTTTGCAGACGAACCCAAAGCCCCTCAAGGACTTCCGACTGGATATCTCCAATTGGCTGAGAAGTTTCAAGACATCAAACTTCAGGATTACTAGAAATTCTCTTGGCACCAGGGATGTCCCTTTGCCCAAAAGGGGCCAACGGGCAGTTTTGCCAAGTATAGAGTCACGCCAGGATGCCACTGCCCTACACATGCCAAAGCATGTCACCATGAGGCAGACCTGCAAGTTCTGTTCAACTGCAGGCCACATCCACAGGTCTCGCTGGATGTGTGAGGAGTGCAAGGTGGCCCTTTGCCTCACTGAAAATCGTAATTGTTTTGCTTTGTTTCATAAGATTTCCAAGTAATTTTTGTTTTTGCTCTTTTTCAATAGATTTTAAAGTAAGTTTTATAATGTTTCTATTTTATCAATGATGAGTAAGGTTTATTATATTTTTTGCATTTTCAGAGTATTTTTGTATTTTTATAGTATTTTTGTATTTATTGAATATTGTATTTTCTTGTATTTATAACGTATTTCTTATTTAATTAAATTGTTAAGCCATATATGTGTTTCTGTTATACATTGGCACTATAAAAAACTTTCTGTTATACATTAGAACTAAAAAAACAATGTTGGGCGAAACTTCAAAATCTGTGCCGTTATGGTCCAATAGATCCCATATGGGATGAGCGTGGTCCGCGTAAACTCGCCCAAGGTACCCAAATGGGATACTTCATTGCATGCAATTATTTCGGTAATTTGGAAAATTTTTTAAAAGTACACAAGAATAAAAAGGTCTTGTATTTTCTAATACTACAACATACTAAAAGGAATTTTTAAAGTTTCCCATAAAACCTAGGGTGGACCTTAAAGGGATATGAATTCTTGTGGCTGGATTTGGATATCTATTACCAGCAACATTGCGAACCATTCCATTCCTTAGAATCCTCAACATCCTCTCTTCGTGTAAACTTATGTGATATTGAACCTTTAACAGAACCCTTGCCACCGCCAAACTGTTTCAGTATAACTTATAATGCTAGCACATCTGAGTCAAATTCCTAACGTAAATTAATTCCTGGTTATGTTTAGAGTAAGTTCGAGATGAAGAGATTGCACAATTGAAATATTGGCAGAAGGACTCACATATATCAAATGGAATGT
>NC_090748.1:34947259-34964759 GCF_036898095.1 Palaemon carinicauda
CAGAAGGATGTGTAAGGGGGACGACCATGGGCTGGAGGCCTTCTGGCAAAGGCCCATTTCCTCCATTTCGGCGAACGTCTGTTTGGCGGCTGCCAATCAATCCGGTGCCAGACGTCAGAATTTTGCGAAGACGGGGGGTCCCGTCGTCTTGATATGGTGATAAATACCGTGCTTGGCAGGAACTGTGGTCGTTTGGTGAAGTTCTGGACGGAAAACTTCCAGGTACGACGTGAGGAGGCATCCGTTTGTGCGCTGATGTGGAGAGCGAGGTTAGAGGGGGCAGGTTGAAGAGGTGTCGACAAGTACGAGTCTGCGTTGACCAATTGTCAGTGGGCAACATCGACCAGAAGGTGGAAATGAGAGAGGAAATCCGCACCGAGGATTGGCAATGTGACATCAGCAACGAGAAACTTCCAATTGAATTACCGTTTCTGAACGATAATGTGAGGTTCTAGTAACCGTAGGTGGGTATCGCAGATCTGTTGGCAGCTACCAAGCGGACGTCGGCAGATTTAGACAGACTACGTCGTGTCTTGAAGAGTTTCCTTGGCAAAAGAGAACGACAAGCACCCGTGTCTACCAAAAATCGCACGCCCGTTCCTGCATCATGTAAAAAGAAAAGATTAGAAACACGGGAGGCCACTGCCACGAGCGATGGCCTACTTACAGGTTATTTGGCCACTGACAATCCTTGGCACATTTCTTCGCGGTTGCCCCGAATCTGAAGTGGTAGTAGCAAAACTGCGGCGGATGGGAGGTAGTAAGTGGCTGTACAAGTCGTTTGTTGTGACGCGAGCGATTGGTGGGTGGTGAGTGGCTTTGTCGCCGCTTCGGCACGGCACGGGGTAGGCGTGTATGTCCTACGGCATTCATGTAAGCTTCGGTTGATGTTGAATAGGCATCCTCTTCATCCGGGGTGGAGGCGTTGATGGAGGTCTTGAAGTGGCTGTCCATAAGGGCGTCGGCTTTGGTCATCAAGTAAACTATCGACATCGGGTATGGCAGACCGTATAGGTCCGGGTAAACGGCGTATCCAAAGGGCACGAAGTAGGTTCAGCTCACGAGGAGAGCCGTCTGCGGCAGGTTGAAGGCGAGCGACACTGGTCATTTCCCCGAGGGGAAGGGATGCCCTTTGGTCCTCCAACGGTTGTTGCGAGAGCTGAAAAAGCTTTGCTATACGGGTGGCTGGCGACGGCGAGTGCTGCTGCAGAAGGTATGTTTTGAGGGCGTCATACGCTATTGGGGTGTCTCCTTGTTCACAAAGCCAGTCGGATATTTCTGGGAAAGTGTCCTCTGGTATCGCCGCGAGAACATAATCTGCTTTGGTGGTTGAGCGAGTCACACCCTTGATGCGAATCTGGACTTGTGCGGGCTGAAACAAAGCAAACGCCTCTCCGCTGGCATACGATGAAAGTTTGAATGGGGCACCCGCAGCGCCAACTTCCGTAGAGTCCGCCATAGTACCAACGATGGAGGGGCGAGGGGGGGTAGGGGTGGAAGGCGGTCGAGAGAAAGGTTGTGACTCAAAGGCAGGAAGCAATCATATGAGTAACTTTATTAAAGAACACTCTCCTTTATATAAAAAACCTCAAGGCAACAGGAATTTTCATGTTCGAGGGACAGAATGTTACAGAGGAAATACGCAGACATGTTTATTCTGGTTCTTTTTATTGCGAGGGAAGAGCACAGATACAAGCATATTATATACAAAATAATTTATGTACGATCGTGTGACAAACGGTTGGTACAATATATATATATATATATATATATATATATATATATATATATATATATATATATATATATATATATATATATATATATATATATACATATATATATGTATATGTATATATATATATATATATATATATATATATATATATATATATATATATATATATATATATACATATCTATGTATATATATATATATATATATATATATATATATATATATATATATATATATATATATATATATATATATATATATATATATATATATATATATATATATATATACACACACACACATATATATATATATATATATATATATATATATATATATATATATATATATTCATATATATATATATATATATATATATATATATATATATATATATATATATATATATATATGTGTGTGTGTGTATATATATATATATATATATATATATATATATATATATATATATATATATATATATATATATATATATATATATACACACACACATATATATATAAGAATATATATATATATATATATATATATATATATATATATATATATATATATATATATATATATATAACGGATTTTGAGCGAAGCGAAAAATCTATTTTTGGGTGAGATGGCCATGTCGTCCTGATGGAAGTTCCTATAGGGTAGCTTCCTAGGGTATATTACAACTACGGCGATATTCCCAGATAATTTACCTTAAGGTACCAGAATTCTAACTCCTGGAGCGAGTATCCCTCGTGAAAGGGATATCGCGACATATCAGAGGACGTATTCTAGACACGTCACATGGCAATCTACATCCTGGACAGAGATTTCGTCTCGTAGGAGGTGATTGGCGAGATACGAATTCGGGAAAGAAAAAGGGGAGCCGCTCCCAAGGCTTCCCTATCCCCCGATTCGTATGCGTGCCTGGCGCCAATCCTGGCGCCATCTGTATTCCTTGTAGCGTACACGAGGTGCTACAGATAATGTATGTAGGGAGGGGTCCTACAGCCCTTTCTTAGAAAGGCAAGGGCCGGTCCATCAGGACGACATGGCCATCTCACCCAAAAATAGATTTTTCGCTTCGCTCAAAATCCGTTTTTTGGGCTCAAGCCATGTCGTCCTGATGGAAGTGTACCAGAGCATAACTGTATCTGTGGATTCTCAGAACGTGCCGTACTCCCCGGAGGTAATTTTTTCCCGGTCGACTAGACCTAGAGACCTAAGATGTTACCGTTATACATCTTTTCAACTAACTATAAACTATGTTAGAGCTTCCTGCCCCCTACAGGGAAGAGTCCTACTAGACTCTGGAAAAGTCTCGAAGAGTACATATACCTATGTATGAATACCAGGCAAGCTAATATAGTGGTCTCGCCCTATATTAAGTAAAGCATTGTTTGTATAGAACCACTGCGTCAATATATATTGACCAGTAATCCGCACAATACTTGTGTTGGACAAAGGTTTATATCCGCATAGGAAGAAACTAATAAGTCCGCCCTCGTCCCTTTATGGGACGGAGTCCTCCCATTAGGGGACTTACATAAACCAATGCAACATAGCTTGCAAAACAGAACAATTCTATCAGAATTATCCCAGATAAGATACATAGAATTAAATGCTCAATTATACCAATAAATTGACACAGGTGAAAGAGACGCAAGGTTCTCAAGAACAAGTTTATTGACAGACAATAAACAGACAGGTTAACAACAAATACATATATATATATATATATATAATATATATATATATATATATATATATATATATATATATATATATATATATATATATATATATATTATATATATATATATATATATATATATATATACATATATATATATATATATATATATATATATATATATATATATATATATATATATATATATGTATATATATATATATATATATATATATATGTATATATATATATATATATATATATATATATATATATATATATATATATATATATATATATATATATATATATATATATATATATATATATATATATATATATATATATAAAAGAGGATAACCCAAAACTTTAAGCATAAGTATGATAGTAAACAGAACTTGTTTATCTGAAAGAAAAACCATTAAACGCCACTTTAATAAGATACCGAGGTATGAAGTCATAAAAGTCTGTATTACAAATCAATCACATTAGCGTTAGAAACGCTCGGCACACATGTCTGTACTTATGCTAGGTTCACCTTTGAAAGAAGGAACAGTCTATGTAGGCACTTGGTGACCTCATTTAGTTTGTAGTACAGTATGTATCTACACACTCACCCTGGACTTAATCGTCCCAATTAAGACCACTGTTCCTCGCAGAGTTAAACAGTAGGGTTAACTACACGACCCACTGCTACCACAGATCTCTTAAGTTCCTCTACTTGCTTCGCATAGTGGCGAAAGAACACCCTGGAAGACTTCCAGCCCGTGTATGAACGGAGATGTTCAAAATCCATACAATTAAAGAAATTTAGGGATGAGGCAACTTTCCTCGGATCGTGACCTGGGGGTGTACTGTCAGGATCCGCTCTGCGAATAAAATATGTGATTTTCGCTCTGAGTTGATTCAGAGATAAATTTGAGCCTGATGTTTCTCCCCTGAATAGTTGACCACCCTTGAAGTCTGAAGTTCTACGAAGATAGACCTTTAGGCATTCTACTGGACATAGAGATGCATCTTCTTTCAGAGGGCAGATTATCCAGGGACCCCACCTGTTGGTGGGTAACTTATTCTTGGCGAGAAACGTAGGATCCGGAAACAGGTTCAGATCCCCCCCATCCAGGAACTGAACATGACCTGCCTCTCTCGAGAGGGCTACGATCTCACTAACCCTGGCCCCGGACGCAAGTGCAAATAGGAAAATAACTTTTTGCGTCAAATCCTTTAACGCACATTCTTCATTGCTCAACAGGGAGGCGAAATGAAGAACTTTGTCTAAAGACCATGAGATGGGCTTTGGAGGTGCTGAAGGTCTGAGCCTAGCGCAGGCTTTCGGAACTTTATTAAAGATCTCGTTATCTAGGTCGATCTGGAAGGCAAATAAAATGGGTCTCATCAAAGCAGATTTACACACTGAAATCGTGTTAGCTGCCAACCCTTGGCCAAGGAGGTGGATGAAGAAAGATAAGCAGAAGTCTGTTGAGATCTCCTGCGGATTCTTTGCCTTTACAAAGGCCACCCATTTTCTCCAAGATGACTCATTTTGCCTTCTAGTCGATTTGCACTTATATTCCTCTAGGAAGTCTATGCTGGCTTTCGAAATCCCGAAACGCTTTCTCACCGCAAGGGCGAGAAAATCATGAGCTGCAGGGTCCGGGTTTTCTGTAATGAAGCGCAGACAGTCGACTTCTGGACTCGCTGGGTCAGAACTGAATGTGGTAGCGGCACAAACTTCATCTGTAGTTACAACGCCAAGGGGAACCACATACTGTTCGGCCACTTGTGGGCCACTATTGCCGCTACCCCCTTGAAGGATCTCAGTTTGTTGAGGACCCTCAACAGAAGGTTGTGAGGAGGGAACAGATAAATCCTGGACCATCTGTTCCAGTCGAGGGACATCGTGTCCACTGCTTCCGCTAAGGGGTCCTCGTACGGGGACATGTACAGGGGCAACTTCTTGTTGTCTTATGTCGCAAAGAGATCTATCTGCAGTTCTGGGACTTGATTCAGAATGAAGGAGAATGATCCTGCGTCTAAGGACCATTCCGACTCTATCGGTGTGAACCTGGATAGAGCGTCCGCTGTCACATTGCGGACTCCTTGAAGCTGAACTGCCGACAGGTACCACTTCTTCTTTTCCGCCAATCGGAAAATGGCTAACATCACTTGGTTGAGAGGTGGTGACCTCGACCCTTGTCGATTCAAGCATCTCACAACCACCTCGCTGTCCATCACCAATCTTATGTGGATCGAGTGACGCGGGGAGACTTTCTTTAAGGTAAGGAGCACTGCCATAGCTTCTAGAAAGTTTATATGAAAGGTCCTGAATAGCTTGGACCAAGTCCCCTGAACTTTTTTCCGATGAGAGTGACCTCCCCATCCCTCCTTTGAGGCGTCTGAATGAATCGTCATCGACGGGGGAGGTGGCTGAAGAAGAACCGACTTCTTTAGATGTCTGGCTTGGGACCAAGGCCTGAGAAGAGTACGTAGCCGAGGCGGCACTGGTCTTCTCAGATCTCTTCGCGCGTTTGATGCATACCTTCTCCAAACTCCGGTTGCATCCTTTAGCTGTGCTCTTAGCACTGGGTCTGTCACTGAAGCAAACTGGAGAGAGCCTAGTACCCTCTCCTGTTCGCGTCTTGATATCCTTTCGGAATCTAGAAGTCTCTTGACAGAGCCCGCTATCTCCTTCCTTTTCTTCGTCGGGATGGAGAAACTGTGTGACTAAAGGTCCCAGTGGATTCCCAGCCACTGGAACTTTTGGGATGGAGAAAGTCGAGACTTTTTTCTGTTGACCTTGAAGCCTAGGTACTCTAGGAACTGGATCACCTGACTGGAAGCTTGCAAGCATTCGGTCTCGGATGCTGCCCACACCAGCCAGTCGTCCAGGTAGGCTACTACCTGAATTCCCTTTAGGCGTAATTGTTTGAGAGCTGCGCTCGCAAGCTTCGTGAAAATCCTTGGGGCTATGTTTAGCCCGAATGGCATGGCTCTGAAGGCGTATAGTCTCCGTTGTAGCCTGAACCCTAGGTAGGGGGAGAGTCGACGGCTGATTGGAATGTGCCAATAGGCGTCTGACAAGTCTATAGAGACTGAGTATGCCCTCTTGGGCAGTAAGGTCCTTATGTGTTGCAGTGTTAGCATCTTGAATTTGCAATTCACTATGAACTTGTTGAGTGGCGACAAGTCCAGAATGACTCTGAGCTTTTCCGAGTCTTTCTTGGGAACACAAAACAGCCTCCCTTGGAATTTGATGGACTTCACCTTTCGGATCACCTTTTTCTCCAACAGTTCTTGAACGTACTCCTCCAGAACGGGGGTGGAGTGTTGGAGAAACCGAAGGCACGGGGGTGGAGTGCTGTACCAGCTCCAGCCCAGTCCATTCTTGAGTAGGCTTTGGGCCCAGGGATCGAAGGTCCAGCGATCCCAAAATTTCATCAGTCTCCCTCCTACCGGTATCGTTTCACTTGGACTGCTGTCCTGAGGTCTTGCCTCCCTGACCACGACCACCTCTAAATCCCCTTCCCCTTGAGGGGCGCCTAGACGAGCCTCTGGCTGCTCCTCTAGGTTTTGCACAAAAGGAAGAAGGCTGTCCTTCGAACATAGGGGTGAATGTGGTTGACTGACCTGGCACAGCCTGGGGTACCCACTGAAAAGTAGTCGGGGTTTGTGCCACCATCTGGGGCACTGGAGGCAATGGCAATTGCAGTTGCTGTTGCTGTCTAAAAGGCTTGGCTGACCGAGACGGTAGCCTAGTCCTCATATTCTTCCTCTTTGGTTGAGGACCCTCATCCGGGGAAGATTTTCTTTTGATAGCCAGGCCCCACTTCTGGAGAAGGTTTCTATTCCCCACGGCGGCCTTATCAACAACCTCTTTGACCACATTGGTAGGGAAAAGGTCTTTTCCCCAAATGTTGGAGGAGATTAACTTCCTTGGCTCGTGTCTCACCGAAGCCCCGGTGAACACGAACTCGCTGCAAGCTCTCCTTGCCTTGATGAAGCTATAAAGGTCCTTCGTCACTCTGGCTAGGTGAGACTTAGCCACTACCATGAACATTTCATGGACCTTGGGGTCACTTGCCATCGTCTCAAGAGTAGTCTGATGAGACATTGAGGCAGCCAGTCTTTCTTTTGTCTCGAACTCTCTTCGTAAAAGAGAGTCGGACAGCTTGGGGAGGTCCTCGCCGAATTGCCGTCCGGCAATATAAGCCTCCAATTTCCCTACTGAGAATGTCAGATGGACATCCTTCCAGTCTTTGTGGTCCATAGGCAGGGCCAGCGACAAGGGTTTACACTCCTCCAGGGAGGGGCAAGGCGTCCTCGACTGCCTTTAGGACAGCCGCAAACCCTTTCTGTAAAAAGGGGAAGGCTCTAGCAGGAGAGGACACAAAAGAAGGGAGCTTCTTGCTCAATGCAGCTACCTTCGAGTTAGAGAAGCCCCTCTCTTTCATCGAGGATGAAAGTAGGGCTTGAGCCTTAGCGTGGTCCATAATTATGACCTCCTTCGGCTCTGTCTCCTCCCTTGAAGCTGGTTCTTTTCTCAGCCGGACATAGCAGTCCGGATATGATGCCTTGCTGGGCCAGAATTCCACCTCCTCTAGGGGAACTGAACCCAGCTTATCCGAGATGACGATCTTTCCAGTCGTCATCGGCATGTGCTCAGCATACCTCCATGGGTTAGCATCTGAGCATACGGGAAGGTCTTTCACATTGAGCCTTTTCCGGGGCCCACGTGATTCTGCATTTGTTGGATCATTCCAACAATCGAAGAGAGGGCCTGTCCCAGTTCTACTGGGAGACCAGCCGATGTTGAGGGGATAGGCTCCGGAATCTGAACCGGAATAGCCGACACCTCGTCGACCTCATCCTCTACGACATCCGGGGTTTGAACTTCATCCTGACCTTCTGCCAGGAGGTCTTGTTCCAAACGTTCGTCCAGGTCAGACATCCTGTCATCTAACTGGATGTCTTGCATCGCGACTGCGACTTCCACGTCCACCTGGACTTGATCTTGAGGGATCTCCTCTTGAGGCTGGGGAATCACTGCATCAGCTGATGCCTGGGGAAAAAGATACGCCCTCATCTTCTCACTTGGAAGATAAGGGCCAGAGGTGTTCTTCTTGAAGCCCCTTACCCAAGTACGAAGCTTTTCCCTTGCTATATCCCTTGATTCCGCCGTTCTAGGGGAATCAAAAGCCTCAGTAATCAGGTTAGTGCATACAGTACATACCTGAGGGTCCCAATACTGGAGATCATCCTTGGAGACAGCGCATGCTGCGTGTCTCCTACAACACTCATGTCCGCAGAGGTTCTTGCTGCGGACGTTGCAGAAAACATTTCCGCAGTTCGGAGGGTCCTCCTGTAAAGAGAAGAAATTTCCATGAGTATCAAGTGAACTATGTATCACTGGATATGCATAGTATAGCATAACAATTCATAAAGGAAAGACACACACTTGTGTTTCCCTCACAACCCATTGTTGCAGCCTTCCAGATACTAAAATCAAAATGGTTTATCTCTTCTAGAGTAACCAATGCAAGGTTTCCAGAGGAAACAGGTGGAGCTCACACCTAAGCAATGATTTTAAAATCCTGGATAATAGACAGGGAAGAACTCAGCTTCCTATCTGAGGGCAACAGCAAAGGGATGTGCAAGAAAACACAATAGTGTTAGAAGATACAGTGCTGTACCAAAACCCTTACTATAGTTTTCTTCTTACTGTATATGCTATACAGAAGAATACTAGTACAGTATAGGGGGATGTGTGCCGGCCTGCCTTTGCCGGCCGGCACACACCACAACTAGCTTTAAAGTATACTACTTAACAGCTATAGGGCGGCAGCACTCTGGTTCAAATGCCTGTGCCGGTCGGCAGCAACTGCCGGCCGGTAACAGCCAGTGTTGGCCGGCAATGGCTGCCGGCCAGCAACTACACAAGGTA
This sequence comes from Palaemon carinicauda, assembly GCF_036898095.1. Taxonomy (NCBI): domain Eukaryota; kingdom Metazoa; phylum Arthropoda; class Malacostraca; order Decapoda; family Palaemonidae; genus Palaemon; species Palaemon carinicauda. The sequence continues at coordinate 34,956,632 of NC_090748.1, forward strand.
GTACCCAGCTGCCGGCCACACTCTTGGTGACCGGCAGACAAAGGCTGACATAAGCCGGCCGGCAAAGGTACAAGACCGATGCCAGCCGGCAGCAAAGGAACCAGAGGACTACACCTGCCCGGCTGCCGGCCTCATAGGCCGGCAGCCGGGACAGGTACAGCACTAGAAGAAAAATTGAATGGATGCCGGGATAAGAGTGTACACAACCTCCAAGCCCAGCAACCGACAGAGTGCATATAAGGAAGGGGAGAAACTAATTCAGGCTTCCTTGACCAATGCCGTCCGGCACTGCCGGCAGGCATGGATGAGGGACCAAGAGAGGTCCGGGCAGCACTCGAAAACCTAAGACCCTTGCCGGCCAGCAGCTCTGCCGGCCGGCAAGGGGCTGAGTCAATTCCACATCCTAACCTATACTAGGTCCAGATGTAGAACGACGTACAGTACAGTAATGGCTCGGCCATTACGAAGAAATAGGGGGAAGGGACAAGAGGGTCCTGCCAACCTTGCTTTAGTGACAGATCACCCGCAGCCAAGAAACTTATCTTAGCCTAAGGGAGATCTAAGGGGAAAGGCCAGCAATACTTGCCAACTCCCAGAGCACCAAAGCAAGGAAGGCGTTGCTACTCCCAAGGGAAGAACTTATCCTCCCCCGAGAACAGCAACAAGGACTAGTCTGGTAGATCACAAAAGAAGGAATCATATCCACAGAAACCTTCGGTAGTGACCTAAGGGAGCTAAGCTCCCTTTGTATGTGTTAGGTCAGCGAGGGGGACTCAGCCCCAAGCCAGACAACACAGACTCAGATTAAAAACTCTGTTGTTCTGTCCCTCTTGAACCATAACTACAGGAACAGGAAGGTACAGTAACACCCTAGTATAGTTTTATCGAAAATAAATTCGGAAAAAACCACTTAGGGATAAGCCCAAGGCTTAAACAGAGGGAAAGGGATTGCATACCTTCTCCGAAGAAAAGAAAGCAACCGGAGAGTATGATAAAGTATACTAAGGCTCCATAAGCAACTAGCCTAGGCACCAAGAGAATCGATTACCTAATTCACCGAAACTCACTCGTATACTATTTGGAAATATTCCACACAGTCTAAAATGTATAAAATATAGCCTAAAGCTTCAATAAAATTTTAATTAAACCCGGAAAAACCATAATCATGCATGAAGTACTAGGACCAAACGACTAGGCTACATGGCCTAGCGTAGGCCAGAATGGCGAATACTTCGCCAAATAATACTAAGCACGAAAGGAAATCCTATGTAATGCTAAATAGCTAAAATCTATTAAAGCAAAACAACCAGGAATGTTGCTCTGACTAACTAATTTATACCTAGCGAGCGACAGCGTCCAAGACGCCTCTGGTAGGCTACGGCTCTTGTATCAAAGATTAATCCTATTAATCACTCAAAATTTTACCAAGAGCCTACATTTATACATAAAAGACACTATACTCAACTTATCAGAGGCCGACGAAGACGGAGAAGCCATGAAAAGTCGAATAAATCCAAGATTTGCCAGAAAAACAGGAAAAAACACCGAGTTGTTAAGCTACGCAAAAAGGAATACAGATGGCGCCAGGATTGGCGCCAGGCACGCATACGAATCGGGGGATAGGGAAGCCTTGGGAGCGGCTCCCCTTTTTCTTTCCCGAATTCGTATCTCGCCAATCACCTCCTACAAGACGAAATCTCTGTCCAGGATGTAGATTGCCATGTGACGTGTCTAGAATACGTCCTCTGATATGTCGCGATATCCCTTTCACGAGGGATACTCGCTCCAGGAGTTAAAATTCTGGTACCTTAAGGTAAATTCTCTGGGAATATCGCCGTAGTTGTAATATACCCTAGGAAGCTACCCTATAGGAACTTCCATCAGGACGACATGGCTTGAGCCCAAAAATATATATATATATATATATATATATATATATATATATATATATATATATATATATATATATATATATTTATATATATATATATATATATATATATATATATATATATATATATATATATATATATATATATATATATATATATATATATATATATATATATAGTATATGTATATATATATATATATATATATATATATATATATATATATATATATATATATATATATATATATATCTATCTATCTATATATATATATATATATATATATATATATATATATATATATCTATCTATCTATCTATCTATATATATATATATATATATATATATATATATATATATATATATATATATATATATATATATATATATATATCTATATATATATATATATATATATATATATATATATATATATATATATATATATATATATATATATATATATATATATATATATTTATATATATATATATATATATATATATATATATATATATATATATATATATATATATATATATATATATATATATATGCGTAAAAATCACAGGATAACGTGATGCTTAGATGCAGAAGAACCACAGGGAAAATGAAAATACGAAATATAAGATTAGGTTCTGACTAATTCCTGATACATCTTCAGAGAACTGATTTATTGAGAGAGGTTTCTTTACATTTTATAAGGAAAGTAAACGTACGAACGTACATATAGAGTCTTATAGAACAATGACACTCCCATACCAGCTACCTTGACTGTTATCAGATGTTTACTGGGCGGATATCAAACCTCCTTAGACACTTGCCAAAAACACTTTAATAGAATTAATTAAACTCTGTATAAAAGATTGTAAATTTGAATTCATTTGGAGATTTCTTGCACAAACACTTGGTATGGCTCTGGGAAACCCTTTATCCCCAGTATTGAGTAATCTATATATGGAACTTTTTGAAAGTAAAATCTTAAATAACATCATACCTAATAATGTAAAATGGTTTCGCTATATTGACGACATAATATGTGTGTCCAGGAAATGAAAATGTAGATAACTTTTTTCTTAGATTGAATAGCTTGGTACCATCAATAAATTTTATTATGGAGCTTGAGAATAATTTTACCCTACCTTTTTTGGACTGTCTCATACACAGATGTAACAATCGACTTAAGTTTATTGTATACAGAAAGCCAACGAATATCTCAGCATATGTCCATTACTACTCAAATCAAGGCAACAAAGTTAAGCAATCTGTATTTATTTCTATTTTTTAAGAGCATTTCGAGTCTGCAACCCTGAATATATTGATGATGAAATAAATGAGATCAGAGCAATAGGTTAAAAACTGAAGTACCCCTAAATTGTGTTAGAGTATGCACTAAGAGCAGCCAAAAAGACCTTTTTCGGTAATGATAACAGAAAAAACTACAATACACAAAATTCACTTGTACTGCCTAGTAATTCTTTTAAAGAAATTACGCAACTGTTGAAAAATTTCAATGTAAATGTAGCATTTAAGAGTAACAATACAATAAAAACAGCCTTAATAAAGAATTCTCCTGACATTACCAAGGGATGTGTATATCGTATTCCATGCAATGCTTGTAAAAAATTCTATATTGGTCAAACTGGTAAAGCCCTAGAAAAAAGAATTGAACAACATAAGAAAAGTGTCAAATATGCTCAAGATAATAATGTACTCTTCGCACACGTTAGAGATAAAAATCACACTATTCATTGGTCAGGTGCAAAGAAATTGGTTCATTCAAATACCTTATTGGAAAGAAACAACATAGAGTCCAGTTTCATAAAAGAAACCTTTGAAAATAACTTGAATATTGGACATGGAATGTATAAACTCGACATCTTTACATGTAAAGAGATTTGTAAGCTATATAAAAAAAGTTTAACCACTTAATGTAGAACTAAATGTATTGTGAATAATTACTATATATATATATATATATATATATATATATATATATATATATATATATATATATATATATATATATATACACACACACATATGAATCATGCGTAAAAACATGTATATGTAAGTATGTAAGTCTATGTATGTGTCAGTATATGTATACTAGTATGTGTACACGTATGTATATGTCTATGCATATATTATGCATTTGTGTATGAATGCCTGTCTGTGTATACGTATGTATATGTCTTTTTATATATTCAAATATAGATGTGTTTTATATATACATATAGTTTTGCTTCTGTACTTATATAGATAAGGCTACCGTTATTCATATAAATAAACTATTGAAAGTCAAAACAAGAGTTTACCGGTCACTGGAAATGACCCTTTTTGGCAGATGTCTAATGAGGTTTGATCTCCGCCCAGTAAACATCTGATAACTGCCCAGGTAGCTTGTATGGAAGTGTCATTGTTCTATAAGCCTCTATATGTATGTTCTTACGTTTACTTTCCCTATAAAATGTAAAGAAACCTCTCTCAATAAATCAGTCCTCTGAAGAAGTATCACGAAACTAGTCAGGACATAATCTTGTATTTCGTATTTTCATTTTCCATGTGGTTTTTCTGCATATATATATATATATATATATATATATATATATATATATATATATATATATATATATATATATATATATATATATATGTATGTATATACATATGAAACTGTATGTTTACTAATTGAAATATTTTACAAATAATTATACATAAAATTTTACGAACACAATTATACGCTGAGAAGGCAAATATATGCCAGCTATTGAGAAATATATAAACAAGTAAAGATGATATTGTTCAAAACTCTGTTCATTTAAAAAATCTCTATGATGAATGAGGATCCAACACGATATTAGCATTCCTTAAACAGGGAGTCACTAAAAAAATAGTATCCGAATATTGTAGGATGGTCAATGTTTTACATTATGAGAGAAAGACGCTGATGCCCCATATAGCAGCTGCTATTCAGCTAATAGTTTTTGTTATAATCATAAATCAGTCACGAAACGATTTAGGCCTACTTCCTGTGATAACACCTATGACGGGTCACCGCCATACATAATCGTCCGTTTCCTTTATAAGGGTGACCTTATCACGGATATAAACCATCAGTAATTTATCATATAAACGATTAGATTTAAGATTAGTCAGTATGTAGCCTTATTTAAAATTTTAATGGTGAATTGACAGTTTGATAACTTGCTGAATTAATGTAAATATTCAGTGTAACGTGCTTCTCTCCTTCTCTCCATTGATGGCAGTGACGTCACTATTTAAAGGTTTAAAAGGTTTAAAGGCCGATCATGAATGGCATAGGCAAGGGACAGTGGCATTGCACTATCAAGTAGGACAATACCCTAAAGACTGACCAAAGATATATGTGGTCACTGCCCAGGCCCCCTCTCCACCCAAGCTAGGACCAAGGAGGGCAAGGCAAATGACTGATGATGACTCTGTAAATAGACGCAGTACTCGAGCAGGTGGTCAACGGCTCGCCCCACCCCCAACCACTGGCCTACTTCAGTAAGAAAATGTGCAAGGCAGAATCCTGCTACTCTACATTCGACTGCGAATTGCATTTGGCTGTATGTCACTTTCCTCATGCCTTAAATGTTACATCTTTCGCCATTCACATGGACCACATGCCTCTGGTGCACGCCTTCACTAGACGGTCTGACACTTTGTCCGCCAATCAACGCCGATATCTCTTCACCGTGGCTGTATACAACTTCCACCTTCAAAACGTCTTTGGGAAAGTTAATCCGGGTGACAATGCCCTGTCAAAAAACACATTAGTCGCCATTCACCTGGTATTAGATTACAATGCCTTGGCCGAATCCCAACAAAAGAAAAATACACATTACCATCATATAGTACATTGTGCACCACCATCCATTGAGAAGAAATCGCCATTGATGACCCCAATATCATCCTCCTCTGTGACACGTGGTCCCATACAACAACAGGTGTTTGATTATATAAATGACGTATCACATCCCTCGCACCGATCTACTGCAAAGCTACTGAAAACGAAGCTCCATTGGAACGGATTACTAAGGATGGTATGGATTGGGTCCGTGCCTGTACTTCATGCTACACATAAGAAATACATCGACATACGGATTATGGGGTGGACAACTTTCCTCAACTTCAGCGTGGTTTTGCCCACATTCATGTCGATGTAACAGGTCCCCTACTAACATCAACAGGACACCGTTACATGTTTCTTGTCATTGACCTCTCCACTCGTTGGCGTCATTCCATTCCCATGCAAACTGTAATGTCTGCCTCATGTACATCTGCTTTACTCTTAGGGTAGATAGTAAGTTTTAGTATCCCTGAGCATATTACTTCTGACAGCATTACCACTTTCACCTCTTAATTGTTTACATCATTAGCGAATCCCTTAGCCATCAACCTACATCAGACAACTTCCTAAAACCCCGCGGCCAATGGAATAGGTGACCATTTTCATTGTACCCTCGAAGCAGCTTTGATGTCCCAATGCAATGACTCCAACAGATGTACACAGCTTACCTTGGTCCTTCTGGGATTAAGGAATACTCCAAATTACTCCCTGAATGTCTTAACAGCGGTTTGATGTATAGCAACCCCTTAGTTGCCCTTGTTGAATTTTTTCCGTCAACAACCTATAACAATCTCCAGTGCCTATGTCATATTGTGGGAAAATCTACCCCATGCCACCACACTAGGAAGACCCCAGCAAACCAAAACATACTGAAAGATTTACACGCCGTAACACATGTCTTGCTGCGTTACGACACTTATAAGCCACCACTGAGACCACCTTACACAGGTCCATTCCTCTTGATCTGTCATTCTCCGAAAGCTCCTTAATCAGCATTCTAGGCAAAGAAGACTGTGTTTCCATTAATCAGCTAACACCTGCATATCTCCTTGCAGTTAGGCTCCCAAGAGCTGGGCACCCTGTTTCACTGTTATGTCGTTTTTTAGGAGGAGCCATGTACCACATGTGTTTCATACATGCTCATATAATGTAATGCTTTTGTTTTATTTTAATTTTTTCTCTTCCCCACACTGACACCCTGTTTAAGCATGTCATCGATTGTTTTAGTTTGTTTTATTTTTCGTGTAATTCTTGCTCTCAAATTCTCGTTATATGTCAAATAAATTTTACCTGAGTGCGTGGTTGTTGTTATGTCACACAAGGGACTCGGCAACCAAAAGTTTACATTCAGAAGAGAGGCTTTATTCAAAGAGAGCATTAACATCGATACATCTTATAGCTTTATCTAGAGTGTAACTGTATAACTACTTGTTAATCACAAATTCTAGAAACGAATAGTGGTGTAAGAAAATTATAATTTCAATTTTAAACAATCACACTTATCAAAAGTTCTAGAATTTATTATTTGTAAGGTTTCAACCAGCTTTACGTGAGTAGCCTCAAGCATGTCAGGGAGCAATAACATATACGTCTAACGCATAAATAGCAATTTATTTCTTTTCTCTAGCACTGTTTCTAAGTAGTCAGCGGAAAATTCAGCACACGTGTAAACACCGAGGGAGGATGTTATTGGCAGTAACCACAAAATTCTTGAAGTCAAAAATTCATTCTTCCAATAAGAATAAAAGATTATGCGGAGTAGAAATTTCATTCATTTTGCTTTACCCTGCATTTCTTAACACATTTAAAACTTATTACGCATTTGGACTTTAAGGTCTCTGGCAGTTGCTTTGATAATATATACATAAATCGAAAAACGCGTATTAGTTCAATTGAGGATTTTGAAAAAAAAAAAACTTATCAATTATAAAGATTATAACAGTTATATGGCGAAAGCATTTCCAATTCCTTTAATCATAATGGTTATATATATATATATATATATATATATATATATATATATATATATATATATATATATATATATATATATATATATATATATATATATATATATGTACTTGAAGAATCTAAAAGCTTATGAAAACATTGGTAACACATTTCGCCATCGGATATGCAAATTTTCTGACAAGTATTTCCTTTTTTTTTCAGTAAAAGTTCTTTTAATCATATAAGAGAAAAGTGTAAAGAGGTTACTGACATAAATATGAACGAAGGGTTCTAAAAATATAATATGTTGCCTAACACTGGAAAATCCCTCGGCAGTTTCTTTGCAAAATTTTAAAAAGTGAATTTCGAAAATATCGCAAATTATGCAAACGTTCCTGGATGAAAAAAG